>NC_042521.1:1622113-1769613 GCF_900963305.1 Echeneis naucrates
AACATTACTCCAGTAATCGCAGCAAACCTGCAACCGTTTCAGTAAGAAAGTGAGGCCCAGTACAAGTGTTTCTTTTTTTGGTCTTCACAATATGCTGAGGGACCAGCTCTATTTTTTTTTTTTTTTTTTTTCAAGACTCTAAAATCCAGGGGCGACTTTGAAATATAAACACACAGCTATCAAAGATTATTGTCTGTTTTGAAAGAAAATACTTTAATGGCCACAGTCACTAACGATAAAGCCAAAGATCACTATAGCTAGAAGGTAAATACTGTTTGTAGTTAAACGCTATGTGACAAAGCTATGAGGAAGACGGCAAGTTTCCTTGATCAAGGGAGCTACTATTCAGTCACACTTCTTTTTTTCTTTTTTTTTTGGAAAAAGGCAACACATGTCATTGCTTGAAGTAACAATTGTAAAAAAGTAAGCACTAATATAAAACAAGGAATGATATGAAAAGCAGTTAAAAAACAGACGGCCTTTATCTAAACCTATTGTAGAGACTAGTGAGAAAGGCCACAAGGTTCACAGAGATAACATGAGAAGACTCCTACAGTAAAAAGCTTAAACGAGGCAGTCCAGCAAACAAATGTGCATTTAAATATAAAGGCAAATTTTACACTTATTACAGTATAGTTTAAGTTTCACTCATTCACATTCACTCATTCAGTCAGGCATTTTTTCCCCCCATCCATCAGAAACATAGGTCCACATCTAGCTACCTGGAAGAAGAGCTTCTTCTGAACAGACTTTAAAGTTTTTGTAATAAAAAACAACAACAAAAAGTACTTAAAGTAAACTTAAAAGGTCCCACAAAGTCCAAAGGTAGACCTCCATGTGGTCTTTGATTATGAACCAGGTCGAGGTTCTGTACTGATGCTGTGAAAGTATCAGAAAATGAGCCTTAAAACCAGCCATCAGGACTTCTGGTACTTTATGATGTCACAACAAAGCAGTCACCGCCCTCAGCCACGCCCCCAAAAACCCACAAATATATGGGACCTTGAAAGTTACAGCTTCATTCTCATCCTTCATTTTCTTTTAAACGTTATGTCACGACACAAAATCAAGCCCGTGACGTTACCCGTCACTCGCACACTCGGCGCCACAAGCAGCTGTTTGTACCGTTTGGAATCCATCAACTGCCAAAGAGAACAAACTCCTCACAGATTTTGGAGAGTCGTCAATGAGTCCTCTGGTGAGATAAAAACTTGAAAGTGAAAAAGCGTTCTGCAGTAGTTGTAGTCCACTGCCGGTGTGCTTTGAGTCGTTAAGATGGGAGAAAAACTGTTTGCTGATTTGGACCCTGTCCCCTTCACTGTACCCTGTAAGTTCGAGAATAGGCCACTTCCAAAATAAAAGTGCCACCTTTTACAAATAATGGTACTTATTATTTTACAAAGTGATTAGGATTTTTAAATGAAATACATCATTTGAAAGGTCAAAATCCTTTGGGTTCTTCCCTTAAAAAGCCTTTTATTTGTTGTCATCTCGAGATATAAACTGAATTCTTTATTTTTTACGCCTCTCTGTCAGATCCTGTGCTGTCTGGGCCCTAAACCAGGCGAAGAGCTGCAACCAAACATGTCTCAGTACTAATCAACAAAAAAAAAAAAAAAAACATCTTTCCCTCACAATGAATGAAATAACTGAGTTCCAAGTTTGTTAGCTGAGCTCATAAAGTCTGCAGAACGAGCAGCACCTTGTAAGATGAAGGGATCCGTATGAGTTTGTACTTTTCTTCTCATTTGCTCATTTTACTCAATGCGAGTGCTTTGTGCATTGAAAATACATTCAAAACCTTTTTCAGGTCAGGCATATGAGTGGAGGAGGAAAATGAAATCACCCGGTCAAAGCTATTTCTGCTTTTTCACAGAAACAGCTTGAATCTTTTTGTAATTTGTGGTTTGTAAGGAATTCACAAAACTGCTGTGCAAGTACGACCTTAGAGCAACACAAAGAGCCAAAATACCAACAACACCATCAAGTGCTGCAGCTTCAGTTTGTGTGTTGTGGAAACAAACTGTCGCTCATACATTCACCTGCAGGACTCTGGCTGCTCCGGACCAGTTCTGCATCTGAACTGGGTGCAGGACGAAGAGTTTGGGGTAAAAGCCCGGGGCTTGACTTTGAACATGGGGTGGACATCAGTCTCTCAGATTGTTAATGTGAGCGCAGATCTTGAGGGCGGGACCAAGCTTGATGTTCATGGTGGACATGAGATGCTCCTCCTTCAGCAGCAGCAAGGCCTGTCCGTCAATTTCCTGCGACAGGAACTGGGCGGCGAGCTCCTCGCAGCCTGTCGGCGAGACAGAAGTCAAAATAGGGAAGGACGAAAAAGTGCACCGAAGTAAATGGTGGTTAAATAAATCAGTCAGTCAATTCCAACCTTGTAACGAGGAAATGAACTGTGACACTTCCTCCACGCTCCACTGGGCGGGGACCGCCGACAGGCAGCCAGGAGCTGAACTCTCCGTCGGCAGCGGAGGAGGAGGCTGGTGGCAGGAGGCCGAGGACGCCGGCGAAAGGGACATGGGCTCATCGTCGTCCTCCTCCCCGCTGGACTCCTCTTCCGAATGGCTGGACTCTGAACGGCACTGGGGGGGTAAGAATAGGCGGAGTTATGTGCTTTGAAAACACTATATGGACCACTAGAGGGCACAGAGCAAACTGACAACAACAAACGGCTGAAAATAGTGTATTCATCCAAATGATCCAACTGAGGTCTGGACTCCTCTCGTCCTCTGAGGCTGAGCTGTGGGATCAGGACTAGCAGATCCTTTAAGACCTGGATGTTGTGAGAGGGAGCACAACTACAAAGCCGCCATCTTTAAATCGGCCGAATCTGTGTGTTTCAACTTTCTGAAGAATTTCAGTTCTTTGGTTTATGTTATGAACTGAGAACAAGTACCTCCATATTTTATTATAAAATTCTTTTACACAGTAATTTAAAGTTTCTCTCAGTGGCTTTATATTCTAGATTCCTCTGTAATTGGGAGCTCACTCAGCTGTATTTTCAAAGCAGCACCTCTGTTATTGTGTTCAGCGCTGTGTTCTTATCCCGTTTTCACTTTAGTCTGGCAGACCAGAAATATGAGGAGGTCCCTCTCCATTGTACTTTTGCTGTAGCTTGTTATGTTTTTAGTAAACACCCTTCAGTCCAAATGAGGGAGAAACTTAAATCCACAGCAGACCCATATTGAAGACAACAGGCTCTTCCAAGCTTGTGGTTGTACTGTTTGAACATGACAGTGTCCAGAGACCAGACCTCACCCAAAGCCGTCTAATATGGGAGCTGTGAAGCGATCAGACACACGTGGTCCAGACTCACCTTGACAGGTATGGGTCTCCCTGCTATCTTGGCACTTGCTATCTCTGAGCTGGTCCTGCGGGGAACCCTCCGCCTGGCGATTCCTCCCTCCTCATCAGAGTTGGAGAGGTGATCCTGGCCCTGATCCTGATCTGAAGTCTGATCCTGACCCGGACCCTGGCCGTGAGCCTGCCGCACGCAGAAGTGCTGCCTGAAGCTGACGTTGTACCTGGGGAACCAATACATACTGTATCGTAGACAAAGAGTGACATATACGGTACTGAAGCCAAGACGAGCAAAACATAGTGTTTATCTCTTTGCACCATACGCGGTATATAAGCTATACACATGTAGTGGGCAAAGGGACAAATGCAGAGCAGAAGCAGAAAATGTAAAGTCATATGCTGACAGCACACTCTTACAAACAATGCAGATCGAGCAGAGCATTGTTTATAAAGTGACATCATAAATACATGTTTATTTGAGCAAATTCAACAGAGAAAAACATCAACAAATCTGACACGAGAACGGACGTAAGTCAGCATGCGTTGTTGAAAAATGAGCATGAAATGGCGCCACCGCACAATTCAAACAGGAAAGTGAAAAGAAAACATGCATGCTGTGAAACAAACATCTACAGCTTCCTGAGAGTTCACATAGTAACTGTCACATTTAAACTCAGGAGCTCGTGGTTTAATGACGCCAAGAGACCTCCAGATTCTGAAACTGCCGGCTATTTTTTAGTGCAACTTTAGATGCAGTTTTTTCTGAGGAAAAGAGAAAGAACTGAAAATTGTAAAAACAGAAATTAAATGTCTGGTAATGAAATGAACTAGAAAAATACAGTTAAAGGTCCGTTAATGCAGAACCAAGGACCACAAAGAGGTCTAACTTTGTATATCCCTCTTCTGCCGGACATCAAAACTATAAATTAAACCCCAAACAGTCAAATTTAATTCTTGAATAAATAAAATATTTTAGAGTCTAAATATTCTCTGAGCAGTTTTTTGGGCTCCGTTTAAAATGTGAGAGGACGCAGAGTGAATTTGGCAGCAGTTTCCTTCACTGTACATATTATAGTTCATGCTTGGTGAAGTACCTCTTGGCACAAGACATGGAGCAGAACCTTTTGGTGCCTCTGAACTGGCTGGCAGGAGCAAAGTTTTTACAGTATTCACACTTAAGCACTGAGGGAAGAGAAACAGAGCACAGGTTAGGATAGATGATTATTCATTCCACATGAGAGAAGATGTTTTTTACTTCCAGCGTGGTGGCTCGAATTCAAACCTCAGGCGTCAGTTTGAAATCCTGATTATATTATTTCTAAGATTAACTATCTAACTAGTTTAGTCCTGTCATGTTGAACTTTGACCTTTGAGCTGAGCACCTTTGGGTCTAATTTGAGCCTTACAAAGCAGATTTCAACACTCAGACACATGCTACTTTTGGGGCTGTTACCTGTTGCTGTGGTAACCGTCTCTGACTGGTTGGTGTCCGGACTGTCGTTAGTTAAATCCTCGCCGGTCGAGTCCTTCACTGAACCACAGACCTGTGAATAAACAGACAAACCCTCAGACTGACGGACCAGGATCCTGTTGGAGGACTAAAGGCTACAAATCCCAGGTACTCACAGGGAAAGGCTCCGCCCCTTCCTGTATGACGAAGCCCTCTATGAGATGTGTGAGGACGTGAGGTTTAACCACAGCCTGAGGGGGTGGAGCTTTCTCCCCCTGACGGGAGATTGACAGGACTGGGGAGGGGCAGGGGGGGGCTGGAGGAGTAAAGAGAGGAAGGTGAGTTTCATATTAATCATCATGACGGAGATTTCCATCTGTCTGGGTCGTTGTTACCTGCTTCAACGTGATTGGTCGGGGGCACAGTGGTGTGATCTCTGACAGGCTGGATCCGCGGGGGGGAGGGGCCATCTTCGTCATTGGCCGAATTTGACTCCGTTTTCCTTTCAGGGAACCGGCCGCCTGTTTTCCCTGGAAAAGGAGTTAGAGACGATGAAGACGAGCGAACAGAAAACAACAACAGTTCCTGCAGCCCCCACTGGTTGCCTAGCAACATGAAAGCAATGACAGGACACCATAAGAGGTCAGGGTCAGAGGAGCTACCTGGACTGAGTCTGTTTATCCTCCTGGATGTTCAATTACTGAAAAGTGATTTGCTTCGGATCAGCTGGGCCATGAAGGACCCGTAAGTCAGATCTGATGTCTCCCAGAAAATGGGACCAGGTCAACGTCTGGAACTTAAGTGCACACTGAGCCCTGAGCAGACAATTGCTGGTTCAACTCCCAACCAGAAGAACCAATTACTGCACATTAATCCCCCATTCCGGCCCTTTTCCTGCTTATACCCCCGTCTGTATCTAATAAATGGCAGCAAATGGCCAAAATGGCTGCTTAATCACTTGACGGCTCCAGTTCTGGACTTAAAGTTCCCTCGAGGCGTTTCACTGTGAATAAAGTCAAATCATATTTCTCACAACAGGTCTAGAAACACAGTTGTGCCCTTAAACATCGACAGATCTCATTCTCCTTTGCTGCCTTTGTTTGTGTGACACTGAAACCTGAGCAGACCGCCATTAAAGCGATCCTCTGCTGTGACACTGATGGTTCAAATAAACAACTCCTTTAATCACAGCTGCATCTAGAAGCTGATGGAGACAGTGAAGGCCACAGACTTAAACAGATGTCTGTATATCCGACACATAAATATCCTCACAGACTGAAGCACTGATGTGTATCTGTGTAATGAGGAGCAGCTGACCTGCGCTGCCTGACTTCCTGCTGAGTCTCCGTTGGCGGTGACACTGGCTGACGCCCCTCTCTGCTCTTCGGTTGCCAGGGGGAGGGAGAGCGAGGAACGGGACAGCGAGGAGGGAGGTGAGGAAAGGCTGGGGGACTGGGAGGGGGCGGGGCTTGGAGCTATGGGTCCATTCTGGCTTTGTCCCGAGCTTTGATTGGCCTGTGGATGCACTTGAGAGACCTGAGCCAGTGGGGGAGCCTCCTGGGGCGACTGGAGTGCTTTTAGCCCCACCCCTCGGCCCATAACCCCGCCCTCCCGGGAGGCGATGGAGGCCACCATGGTGAGCAGGCTGGAGGAGCTGGTGAGGACAGCGGCTCCGTCCTGGCTGCAGCCACTCCGGGCCAGAGCCAGAGCCTGGGCGTTTCCCAGAGTGCTCTGCCGGGCTCCCACAATCTGGACTGGGATGTGCGGTGGCTGAGGGGGCGGGGCAGGTTGGGCGGAGCTGCTGGCAGGAGGCGGGGCTGGCAGGATGGGAGGGGGGTTCCTTGAAGGCAGCTGGAGTGGCAGACGGAGCCCCTGCAGCGTTTTGGGCTGGATGGGGATTGGTCCGTTCCCGTGGCCCGGTTTGTCCGCGCTGAGTGACGTCTTCTGCAGCGGCTGCACCACCAGCGTCTGAGCGTTGACCGCCGGCTTGATGGTCGCCGTGCCGACTGGGTACCCGTGGGGGTGAGACGCAGCGTTGGACGTGAGGACCAGGGTGTGTGCGGCGGTGGGAGCCGTGGTTCCTGTGGTGAGAGTCCGAGTCCCGTGGAGCAGCAGCTGGGAGAGAGGGATGGAGGAGGTGGAGGAGGAGCTGGAGGAGGAGGCGGCAGAGGAAGAGGAGGGGTGGGCCTTCAGGTTGGTGGGCTGGGGGTACGTAGGGATTTTGATGTGGGGGGGCTGGGGCTGAGGCTGGCTTGGTTTGACAGGAGACTGGGGGGTGGACTGGTGGGAGGGCTGAACCAGAGAGTAGGGAGCTGCAGACAGACACAACAGACAACAAGTTACACACTGCAACTAGGACACAACGACACCTTTGTGCACCTTTGTGTGTCTGTGTGTATGTACCTGAGTCACTCCTCTCTGGAGCTTCAGTCTTAACACCAACACCTTTGGGACTGGACACTCCCCTCATGGCCAGATTCTGCACCTAGACCAGGAAGACGGAGGAAAACCTGAGTGAAGCTGGAGCTGCACGGTCGACTGGAAACGAGTTCACTCGTGCAACAAACCCACAAACCTGATCGTTGTCTGACTGGCTGCTGGAGGAGGAGGTTGGAGTCACCTCTTTCTGCTGTTGCTGAGCCTGTGGCTGCTGGGTTACGGTTGCCACGGCAGCCGTCGCCGTACTGCCAGGCATGAAGATGAGCTGTGAGGAGATGGGGGCCCTCAGGGAGCGGTTGACCTGCAGGACGACGAGACGCTCATCAGAAAGACCAAAGCTACAGGAAGTGACCCGGCCGCCGGTCACTCGGACTCACCCTCAGGTACATCTGTCCCTGTCCGCCCGCCGTCCCGCTCAGCAGCACCGACTGGCTGATGGTGGACGTGGACGAGGCGCCCAGAGGACGGCTGCTGGTGGTGGAGCCGGCTCCAGAAGTTACACTGGCCTGAAAATAATAAGCATTCAATTATTTCATAACAACACACTTGGTCATTTTATGACATTAAAATATAAAGCTAACCCTCCTCCAGATTAAAAATATAAAATATTTTGTTTTAGTGTCACTTGAATGTCTTATTATGATCATCATTATGTACTCTTCCAGACTGTTTGCCAGGGTTAGGGTAAATTTAAAGTCCCACATGGTCTAAAGGTAGACGATAAACACACTCTCACAGCGAAGACACTGAATTATGGTGAAACGAATCTTTCACCAAATCTGTTGAGACTGTTGATGGATTTTCCATTTTGATCAGTTTTTTTGAGACATCAGACAAACACTGAGAATAAAGAGCCAGGAAAGGAGGAGTACATACAGCTGTGGTGCTGGTGGTCTGAGACGAGCTGCTGCTGGAAGGACTGGACTGACGGCTGGCAGCTAGAGTAGCCTGGGAGGAAGAGGAAGAGGAAGGGAGATGTGACTCTGTGACTCCTCCTTCTCGTTTTCTGACAGATGTTTGTGGACGCTGTTCACCTTTACCTGCTGCACGGCGGCCAGATTCTGCAGCTGAGCGTTGTTGATCTGCTGCTGCAGCATCAGCTGCTGGAAGTACTGAGCTGCGTTGGGCTGCCTCTGTAAGGCCTGCAGGGCCTGCAGGGGGGAGAAATGAAAAATGAGTTAGAGGACATGATGAAGAGCTGGGAGAGAGAAGAAGGTAGTGAGACGTCGTCAAAACTCCGACGCAGAGATGGAGGGATGGGGGGGGGGCACTGATGAACCTGCTGCCAGCTGCCTGATGTACGAGCTGAGGCTCATATAGTAATAAGTTGTGAGATGAAAGTGAGTACGACGGCTTGGATTACTGTGAACGGGGTGACAAAGACCGATGGCTGAGCACCGAAACACGAGCCTGAGAAAATTACACACAGCCGCCATCAACCGAGAGACTCAATCTCTCTTCAGCTCCCCGCTTCACCCGCTCTCCATCACTTCCTGTCCCCGCAGCGAACGCATTCATCGCAAATTATAGAGACAAATCAGCTCTTCCTGAACTAGGCAGACTGCCTTCACACAAATCTGGGTCTGTGTCACATGAAGCCCGCTGTTGTCAAACACATATTTTCATTAGAATCTGAATCATCAATCATTTTTATCAGCTTCTGTCACAGACTGAAATCCAGAACTGAATCTGGGGGATCTGGTTCTGGTTCTGAATTAGGACGTGAAAGTTCAGGGTCCATGAAGGTCTGCTCGTTCACAGTCCACAGAGACGGTCTGGTCCACAAGGACAAAGTCCATCTTTCTGTTGGAGTTTTCTTGCCACCATTTGAATTCCATCAGCGGCGCTCAATGAATGCCTGGAAAAGAACGGAAACGGACCACAAATTCACACACACTCGTACCTGCACTGCCTGTCTTTCATACAGAGACATGGAGTTCATCGGAGAGGGACGGGAGCTGGTCCCGGACGCTGTGCTACCATTGGTCGGGGCCCCCTGCTGGTTCTGCTCTCCATCCGTCTCCATGGCTACTGAGGAGACAGAGCAGACATCCATAAGTCAAATGCACTTCTCTCTCCAGCTGATGAAGAGCCTCCCGTCACCGCCAGAGACCAACGCCGTCGCTCACACAGCAGGAGACGCCGCCATTCTGAAGAGAAATCAGCTTCCGACTGATGGCGGACGTTTCCATCAGGAAACGCATCACCACGTCTGAGCTGCTTCCTGTGACGACACGGAGCGTTTATGGGCCCAGACAACACCCACAATGAACAAATCACCGTGATTTTAAAGAACACATTCACATCTGAAAAGTACATAAATTAGCAGAGAAAAGCCTGAAGTACACACAAACAACTTCATTCATGTGGAAATTAGAGACACTGATGGTAAGAATTAACACAAAACATCAGATGATATGAGTCAGAAAAGTTGGCCATACACACAATAATCACTAAATAAATCCACGACAACAACGAACGGATTTTCAGACATAAATAAACTCTATCTCTACTCTATCTATCTTTGGTGGTATCTGCAGATTAGAGATCTGGTGCTAAATGATCACTTACACTAAGAAATGTTGCTTTTATTTGTGTGTTTCATGACGACAAACACATCAGGACGGAGGGAAATCTAATGAAGTGATAGTTTCTTTAAATACACAAATATTTTTGGTAAAACTCTCCTGAATGTCATTAAGGAGCTGTAACAACGTGCTTTCTATTTTAGACTTTAGACTCGTGGGGTCTCGGTTCAAACATAACAGGAACACGTTCACACTGTGTCTACATGATGTCTAATTTCTCACCAGATGCTGATATTGATTTTGATGTCAAATCATAAATTAAAAGTGTTGAATGTCATTTTCAAACTGCCCCAGAACGCACCACAACCTTTTTTCCCACAAAAATCAGAAATTAGGCCAAAATAATGAAAAATCTAAATTTGAAATGTGAAAATAAAAAATAAAAACATGCATCTGATCCCACACTTCCACCAGAGCTCCATCTGACCTGAAAAACTGATTCTCTTATTCATCCAGTTTCTGTTGAACCTGCAGCAACACACACAGACACAGACACACACACAGACACACACACACACACACACACACACACACACACACACACACACACACACACACACACACACACACACACACACACACACACACAGCTAACGTTAGCTAGCAGCCCTCCATGTTTCAGACCAGTTCCTGCTGGATCTCCCGGTCCCTCCCGGTCCCTCCCGGTCCCTCCCGGTCCGCCCCCCGGGTCTCCCCGGCCGGTCCGTCCTTACCTTCCCCGGCTCCGGCTCTCCGTCTCCGGCCACCGGCAGGAAAACGCCTCGGCGGCCTCCGGAGCTTTTTCTTCACGTGATGTTTGTTTCTTCTTCTTCTTCTTCTTCTTCTCCGCTGCAGCTGCTCTTCCTCTTCCTCTTCCTCCTCCTCCTCTTCTTCCTCTTCCTCCTCCAGCAGCAGGAGCAGAGACGTTTCTGCTGTTTTGCATAAATTTGCAGCTCCGGTCGGAGGTTCCGCCTCCTTCCGCCGCCGATCGGCCCTTTTCCGGCGCGGCGGGATGACGGAGCCGCCGGCCGGCGGAGGGGGACCGGCTGCCCGGGCAGAGCCGGCCCGGGGCTCTGGAGGGGCCCCCGACTCATCACAGGACAAGATGTAAAAATGAATTAGATTATTAATGATGAGAAAACATTTCTGAATCACAGGAAAAGATCTCGTTTTTGTTTTTGTGTATAAAAAACAAACCGTCATCTTTGTTTTTAGTGAATTAACACATAAATAAAACGGACACTTCGCGAATAAAAGAAACTTCTTGAACTAAATAAATGAAATAATAAAAAAACTAAGAATGAATCCAAAAACATCCTACCTGACAGAATCCGCTCACCTGAAATCTACGTCATCAGAAATCACACAGCCAATCAGAGGGGAGGAGCTGATCCTCTCTTCTGATTGGCTGTTCAGAGACAAACCTGAATGAGATTTAAAGCTACACCAAATATCGACCCTTCAGAATAAAACTCATCTCTTAAAGGAGTCTGAGTTTTATCATTTTATTTTTGTTCAGTATGAAAACTTTGATTAAAAATGGAGGATTTATTCAGCTGGTCTGATATTAATGTGGGTATTATTACACACTGATATATTCTGTCGAACAGTGAACTCATTAATTATCATTATACTATTTTATATATATTATTTAGTCATTAAACAGTGTAACCTTTCATTTTATGGATGTCTTCAGTTGTGTTTTCAGACGAGCCTGCTGCTTTCTCATCTGTTTAGTTTCAATTCACATTAAATAATTATTCCCACAGAGGAAATCTTGTTACATGAAGAGTATTTTATTCTACAACATCATATCTTGTTTGTACAGAACAAACAAACGAGACAAAAATGGTCGGGGTGCTTCACGTCGAACCGCCTGAACGTTCACACGTTCACCTCCGTCACAGCTTCGTTTGTGTCTGAACGCATTCATCCTCTCACACGGGCAGAAAATAATCACTTCATGGTGTTTCAGGCAAAAACAGCACTGAAAGAGTGAATGTTTTCAGACACACGCAGAAGGTAAAAATCTGCACACACAGTACATCTAACAACTTAACAATAACACAAAACAAACACAACAAAGTGCGTGTGTCGTTTAAACAGCCCGGTTTTGGATTCCTGACCGTTGCTTGGTAACGAGACTCGGGATGTTGGTAGCAGTCGTCATGGCAACGTCATTAGAGACAATATGGATACCCCCAAAAAAATTCAACCAGCGTGAAACAATAAAGTAAAAATAATTCTAATAAAAAACACGATGACGAAGAACAGAACGAGCTGCAGCTTCTTCTACACAGTCAGTGTGTGCACCCCACAAAAGAAAAAAAAAAACAAAACACAAAACACAAACACACAACATGTGACCGCGCAAGTCAACATATAAATAGTGCTCTTTTTAAAAAATAGATATTTACACATTAATAACAATTATTTTAATAGTCTGCAGTCGCTGTGCAGGGCGTCCTCCTCCGTCCATTCACACGTTCACATCGTTTACTTCGTCATTTGGGATTTTACTTGAAAAAGGTCCAGAGTGGAATTAAAACACAGACCTGCAGCTCATTAGTTCAATTTGATTCTGTTTTAAAGCAGTTTTACCAACAGAACACAATATTTCATTTTTCAGATCAGCTTCTGTTTTAAAAACTGATTCTCACTCTCAATTGAATATTTCCCTGTTTTCTGTTTTCCTCTGCCATCGTTTCTCTTCAGGCCTCAGAGAAAAAACACAATGTTGTGGTGTCACAAATAAGCAAATCCATCTGTGCAAAGCTGAGGAACAGAAATAATCTTTAAAATCAGTGTTAAAGGACAGAAGCTGAACCACAACAGGAGCGATCGAATACGACACGCAAACACGATACAACACTGTCAAATACAGCAACACTAGCTCCAAAATAATCCACAAAACATTCATCTGCACAAGTCCATTAATCCTGGAAGCTCGTTTTCTCACAACAGAAAGAAACGTCAACCAGGTGACACATTTTCATGTTTTCAAAGCTAAAAGGACCCTTCAGTTCAACATGGATATTATTCAGACAAATAATCCGTCATGAGAGAAAATAGCTCCAACTACAATAATCCACACAATCAAAACACAACCTGGAAAATAAACTTTGTGTCTTACATTTATACACAACACGTACTGTCCAATGTTGTTAACACGTTACTCTGCAGAGCTGCGATGATACACGACCAAGTTTTCAGACAAAGCGTCACGACGTGCACAGTCTCAGAAACACAACTGCTGTTTTCAATCATGTTTTTGTGGCTTCTGAAGGAGGAAACGTTGTGAGCTCTGCTAAATGTAACTATGTGTGTGTGATGTCACACGAAGGATCAAACACATTCGTTTGTGTTGGGTTCAAACAACATGCAACAACACAACTGAGAGCAGCTCCAAAAGTCAACACAACATCACAAAAAAATCCTTTAAGTTTCCATAGTGGCTAAAACTTTCAATAAATACCTTTTAAACTGAACAGGAAATCCTCCTGATGGAGGAGCAACACTCAAGTTTAATTTCACCAAGAAAATTCACACAACGCAGATTTTCATCTCATCACCTTTGATTTTAACAACAGTCATTTCTGACTTTGTGAAAAAAATGGAAGAAAAACGCTGAAATTAAGCAGATGAGTACTAACTGTCAGGTTAAAAACACTGTTCTGTCCATTTAAAGTACAGTGTTTAGGTTCCATTTGTACATGAATCGCTTGTTGGCTGTCACTATCTATTCTAACATGTGACCCTCCGGTAAATACGTTGAGTTCCCATTTCAACTGATTGGAGCTTAATACTGATTGGCTGCTCCTCTAGATAACAAAGCGGCCAATGGCCTCTGAGGGCTTAGTCTGAAAAGCATCACTTTATTTATACTCTACATACAAAAATCTATCTCTAAGGAAAATAAATACTTGCTATTTAATCTTCAACAAAAAAATATACATTGCATGTTCCCCGAGTGTAATTTGTGTGTAAGACAATTCAGCCATCGTGTTCCCATCAAAGTTTGATTAAATGGTTCGTGTTTCCACTGAACATATTAAACTGGATTATATTTTTCTGAATAAAATGGTACGAATTGCAGCATCTTGTTTGGGTGATTCCGACTTGCTTTTTGGATTTCATATGACTAAAATGTGGAAAAAGTTTCATCCACTTTTATTTTAAATTTCCACTTTTTGGTTTGAATTTCAAATTGCACATTAAGCTGGTTGATGAAAACCAGAGATGGATTTTGAGAATCCAAAGACGACATCAGCAAAGATGCTTCAAATAAACAAAGTTAATCCCTGTTAATTAGATTTAACTGGCTGTCGCAGCCTGTGGCAGCTGCTGATTTATGTGATGACAACCAGAGGAGACAGATTGGAGGTCACCTGTTCTCCAGGTGCTTCTCAAAGCTCAGTACTTTGGCATAGCTAAGAAGCTCAAGGCCGACCATGAATTAAAACGATCCCTTCTTTGACCTGTGATTTGAAGACACTTCTTAAAACATGAGAGGAATAAAAAGCGTATTCACTTATGACAAGAAACTACAGCTATGAAGTCATATTGCACTTCAACATCCACGACAGCACCGGTGGAACCTTTTCAAAAGAGAATAGGGAATTTAAAAAAGAGTGCGATCTCCTCACTCACTCCACACGGACCTGAACTCAGACAAATGGACTGGAACCTCCTCCACAAAGACTGAGTGCCTCTAATCTGCAAAGAAGGACAGCACATCTGGACCTGTTGGGCACATTGTGTTGGAAACATAAGTTTTCTCCACAAGACGCAGAGCTGTCTTGAGAAAGATTGGTCGTTTTAAAGGTGTGTCTGAATCTCCAGAGACATATCGTAGATTTGACCTGTGGTGTTGGACATTGACTGCTTCCCTTTCACGGTAAAAGAAGGGAGGATTTAAAAGAAGAAACACCAGCAAGGATCTGAGGAATAAAAGCAGACAGCGCGACTTTTAAAGGTCAAGGCCTCTAAAATGATAACTCTGTTAGCAGATCTATTATAAAATGTTATTCTGTAGTTTCTATTGTTCTGAAATGTGATAACAAACAACAATTGACAGCATCCTTCTTCATTTATAACCTCTGCCACCCATTTGAACCATCCGTCCTACATGCTCTCCTGTGCCGTCAAGTTTACATTTTCCTCCAGTGGTGTGCTTTTGTCCACGGGGGGCGGGGTCCCTGCTGGCGCCTCCACCAGCGGGACCTTCTCCTTCACCGGTGAGGCGGGAACTGTCGTGGCAGCGCTGGCGCTGACAGGAGGGTCCTCGATGGAGGAGGAAGTGGGAGGCAGGGTGCCGCCAAAGCTCCGGGCGATCTCATCAAAGGTCTTGCCCTTCGTCTCCGGGACTTTGATGAAGGTGAAGATGAAAAAGACAACGAGGAGGGTGGCGAAGATGAGGAAGACCCACGGACCGCACAACTCCTGAGGAGGGACATGGAAAAATATTCTCTCTATTAATTTCCAAGTTGTGTGTCTAGTAAAGTCAGATTTTACTGAGACATCAAAAACCTTCTTTAAAAAGAAGTCAGTTTTTATTGAAGTGTATGTGAAAATAGCCCACTTACCCAAATAACAACATTAACGACTACTAAGTTACACAAAAGAAAAACCAAACCAGCATCCAGTCCAGACCGGTCCAGACCAGGACTTACCTCTAGTTTGGGGAAGCTAATTCCAACCAGGAAGTTGGCTGTCCAATTGCAGCAGCCGGCCACAGCCATGGCTGCCGGGCGGGGGCCCTGAGAGAACAGCTCGGCCACAATGAACCATGGGATTGGACCGGGGCCAAGCTCAAACATGGCCACAAACAGCATGACGGCCAAGATGGCTACATAGCTCATAGCAGAGATATCCTTCTGCTCAGAGAGAGAGAGAGGGAGGGGGTGAGTATTCAGATATTCCACGAGACAAATTTCTCCCAGAAACACCAGGAGCAGGTTTTTCTGGTGAGAAACAACAGACACAATTCAAGGAATTTAAAGCTGAAGACAATTAGTGAGAACCTGTTGGTGAACCCTGAGACTCACCAACAAGAGGGAGACGGTCATGAGCAGCGCGCTGAATCCCATTCCCCCCAACCCCAGGAGGTGCAGAGTCCTTCGTCCTGCCTTCTCCACCAGGAAAAGCTGGAGGACAGAGGGAGATGGTACAGAGTGATGGGCCGGACGCTCGGCAAACACACAGGAACAGACACAAAGGGTGATGCAGCACTCACAGAAACGACAGTGAAGATGGTGTTGACAATGCCGGCGCCGATGGTGGCGTAGATTGGCTGCTTCACGCCGGCAGATTTAAAGATTCCTGTTGAGTAGTAGAAGACCTGAGGGATGATGAGAAGATAGTTTAACTCTTTTAGAGTCTATTTTCATTCTCTTCCCTCCTGTTTTCTGCTCAAAAAGTCATTTAAAATTTTAAAAAATATCTCAAACTTAGCTAATTCCACATGTGACTCACTACAGACTGTGCTCACTGTAATAAGGGATAAACTGAGTAAAGCAGAAGAACCAAAGAAAAATTCCTCTCATGTGTTTGGGTCGTTTCTGTCTTTATCTGATCAGGAGTTCTGCTCATTAAAGATGAAAAATCAGCTCCAAATATCTGATTGTCTTGTCTTCTCCTCAATGAGATCAGAACAATGGATGTTGCTGACTCACAGCGTTGATCCCTGACAGCTGTTGGGAGAGCTGCAGCATGACGGCGATGAGGAGGGGCTGCCGATACGCCGCCGAGCGGAACAGCTCGAGGATGGTCACCTTCTTCTCTATGGCCATCTTGGCGCTCTCCTCCTTCATCTCCTGCAGGTCATTGCTCACGTCCTCGCTGCCACGAAGACGCACCAGCGCTGTCGAAGGAAGCAGACAGAGAAGGGGAGTCGTCTTCTGTTATTAAAATCAGCCCACCGACAGCAGAATCTGAACGTTGGGTTTGTGTCAGATGAGAGGTGTGAAGCTGAAGTGGGTCAGTCCGACCACGAAAGGTTTTGTGTCAAGCAGATGCCAAAACCTTCTGTCTGTTGAAGAACTGCTCTCCAGGCTAAAGCCTCATCCTGACTCATCTGATCATCTATTCCACCTCCTCTCTCTTAGATGTTGCCCTGTGGGAACAGGAGAGTTTCTAACATCACCAAAGTCAGCAGCATCAGTGGAGGAGCTTCAGGAAATGAAGTAGTCATACTAGTTGTGACTGTAGTGATGCTGGTAATGGCATTAGATGTCAGAGTTGTGAAACATCAGCAGGGACTGTAGTATATGCAGTAATGCTGACAACACTGATACCAATCTGACATCTGTGTGTTGAATTAAGAGCAGAAGGAGGCTGTTAGCAGCTGGCCAAACAAAAAAAAAAAGAAGTAGTTGTCCAAATAATGAACAACCTTTCTTGGTTAATCTGATGTAAAGAAATCTAAATCTGCACAATGATGAAATGTCTCTCTGAGGAAGTTGAATCTGGGACATCTGGACTCAGTTGCCGATTCTTGGACGAGTTATTGGAGGACACATTTCACATCTCGTCCAAATGCTTCATCACTTGTGACAGATTCTACTGTCAGAACACAGAAATCATTACTGGTAAAAAAAAACCAAACCATCAGAGTTTGAAAGGAAGAAAGAAAGTCGAAAATCAGGGCAGCAGGAGAAACAGTCGTACTGTAGTTTTTGTTGTATCGGTGTGTACCTTTGCATGCCTGCTCTTCCTTTTTGAGGTTGATGAGCAGGAAACGAGGGCTCTCGGGACAGAAGGGCAGCAGGATGCACTGCAGCACAGCAGGGGCCACAGTGAGGGCCAACAGGAGGGGCCACAGCTTGTCTGAGCCCAGCAGAGCCTCCAGACCAAAGATCTAAAACCCAGGGACCACAACATCAGGATCGGACTCACAACACGCGCTTAAAAACCCAAATGTGATTATCAACAGGACAGGAAGCTTTGTACCGACCTGAGCGATGAGGATGCCCACCACCACGCCGAGCTGGTGCAGCGTGCCAAATGCTCCTCTGAGGTGGGTGGGTGAAACCTCGCCCACGTACATGGGAGTCAGGCCGGTGAAGAGGCCGCAGAACAGACCGATAACCAGGCGGCCAGCAATCACCATCTCATAGGAGGAGCACATGGTGGAGAAGCCCATGAGGAGGCCACCGATCACCGCCAGACAGTTGACCAGCAACATGGAGCGACGCCTGAGGAAGAGGAAGAGGTTAAGAGTTGATAGTGTCTACTCTAGTTTCCTAAACACAACATGACCAAAAACTCTACAACTCTTACCTATTTATATTTGGATATTTCCACATAGTCTTTACTTATTCATAGCCCATTCACCTGAACATTTATCTTTTACTTTGGACTTCTATCTAAATTATAACTCTTATGTATGTAAATCTGTAATGAACCAAATTTCCCCTGTAGATTATTACAGCATTTAATGGAATGAGAAAAGTGTACATTGTTTGGTTGATCTGATGTGATAAAAAAAAAAATCTAGGGCCTGAATGTGAAATGTATTTTAATTGTGAAATCTAATCTGTCTTACTGCAAAACAATAGCAGTCTGTGGTTTAAGAAGGAGGATGAAAGTTGGAGGCAAATGGAAAAAGGAGGGATCTCTGGGGAGCGTTAAGGCCGAGCGATGGGATGCTTCATTAAGTCCATTAAGAGTAATGGCTCAACTGAACCACACAGGAAACACACAAAGCCATTAAAAGCCAAAAAAAAAAAACAAAGAAAACACTGAAAGTAAAGAAACACTCTGCTGATGTTTATGATGACAAAACAAGTATTATACAAAGAGTATGATCCGATGTCACCTCCTACCTGCCAAATCTGTCCGCCATGACACCCACACTGAAGGAGCCCACCATGCCGCCCACACTGAAGATGGCGACGGCCACGCTCCAAACAATGGTGCAGACGCCAGCGCTGATGGGCTCGCCGTAACGCTCCACCCAGGTGTCGTTGAAGAAGGAGCGCAGTTTCTGAAAGGAGAGATGACAGATAGGGAGATAAATAGATGTAGGAAGTCGGGCAGTGAGTAGCGTTGGAATAATTTCAGGAGTTAAAAAGTAAAAATAGATTTGTTTTTAAACAAGCTATTTAAAGTATTTCTATTTTCTAACAAAGTTGAGCTAAATTGGCTTTTAAAGCTCCTCCTTAATTTCAACTAAAATAATCAATTTTAAATAAAGACAAGGTGTAAACTCATCTAACTCTACTAAAAGAAGACCTGATCAGCTCCTGGTAACCACCTACTGTCATTTAGGGATCAACACAATAATTCAAAGACTCATTCTCGTCTCTCGGGTTTGTTTGTTTGTCACCAACCTGCTCGGGAGCATTGATGACCCCTGTGTTGTAACCAAACTGCAGGGAGCCGATGACAGCGGTGCCCACGGAGAACAGGAGGTAACCTGTGACATGCTTTCCCTGGAGAGATGAGGGTGGAGGTGGAGGATGGGTGGAGTGAAGGGGACAGACAAAACAAAAAAATATCAAACCTGAGCTCATAATGGGATTTTATATCATGGCCGCCGGCAGACACATGCAATAAAACAGTGATGCTGACGCCAGTGAAGCTCATAAACAATATCAAGTGTCAAACGGGCAGCTCGTGCTCAGACTACATACTGATACACCGTTTCATCGACTCACAGTGTCCATCTAAATGTCTCGATAAGTTAAACAATCAAAAACGGGAGGCTGCCTCCTCTCTTGGCTTTGCCATGATTTCTTTCCCTGAACATAATCAGCAGATGAAATTCAATCCCAAGGCCACCCATCTTCTCCTGTAGAACGCCATCGGGCCATCTCTGTAATCAAATCAAGGTGCGTATGGAAGGGACTGTTGCTGTCGTCATGACAACTACAGGCCATGACGCCCATTTACTCATTATTAAGCCTCCATGAGACAAAATCACGTTGGATATTAATGAGCTTCTGTTCAGTGATATCATCCTGTGATTGTATAGTGGTCCGTTTCCACCATCATATTTCAATTCAGATGATTTAACCTTTAACAAATATAGTGAAGTACAAAGAGTGAGCTGTTCCAAACAAATTCACCACAATCAACTTTTGTTGTTTGTTTTTTAATTGTACTTAACAGATATCTAAACCTTTACGTTTTAACTCCTTTTTTAATCAACACCTAACACTTAACTTTGGTCACCTGAAGTCACAACATACATCCAACCAAATCCCTACAGGACGATCTCTGACCCTTTTCTATGGTAGAGTTAATATATAGATTTGTGCATCCTGTTCATTCTACCGTGGAGTTTAGTGGACAGAAAAGAGGGAGTACTCGTTTATTAACTGGCTCTTCATTGATCCCAAAGAAGGAGGTTTGGGTCACATTGGCTGCAGGAGAAACTGGGCCACCCTGTCTTCACCTCTGCTGACATTCATATTTTACCTCATTCACTGATAAAGACTCTCAGTGCTGAGGAAGCACAATGTGCTGCTGTCACCGGAGACGGTGCAGAGACCCGAGCCTCAGGTGTTGTGCCCTTGGCACAGCAATAACAAGGAAGAGAGGTCAGACAATATAAGTGCACATCGCAGCCAGATGGAGGGGCACCGGCTGCGCATGACCAACCAGAGGAGAGGGAGAGGGGACGGAGTCAAAGAGGATCTGAAACTGCAGGAGGAGTTCTTTAGATGGTCAGAGCATTAGTTCTGCTTCAGACATCTGACCCTTAAAGTGACAAACTGCAACCATCATAAATTATTACTTTACCGAGGGAAAATGCAGCAAAGCGTAAGTCTTCAAGGCCACACAAACCGCCATGCAGCTCTGCATCTGAGCTGAACAGAATCCAGCTCCTTTGCTTTCAACAGTTAAATTATCAGTCAGTCAGTTGTCTGTAAACCGGAATGTTTTCCAGCCGTTCCAAATTTCCAGGTTAATGAAATCTGCTCTTTTCACCGATTTGCCTCGTCCCTTGATTGCACACATTCCCCTGAGGATCTAGGTGACATTTAAGAGCAGTCAATAATCTGATGGACCAATGAGACAGACAGCTGCTGTTCCTCTGTGGGCGTGTACGTAAATGCATTCAGCTAAAACTGCAGTTTTTATCTGGGGCAGCACGGCGGCATAGTGGTTAGTGCTGTTGCCCCACAATAAGAAGGTCGTGGGTCCAGTTCCCGGGCCTTTCTGGAGGTTACATGTTCTCTGGTTTCCTCCCACCATGATAACAGTAGAGTTGGTTTTGAACGTAGCCTGAAAATCTGTGGGCAGCGTTTTACTATTTCAGATGGAGGAAGCTGATTTGTCAACATCTGTCTGGAATCATCACCTTCATCATTATCATTGTGGTGCTGCAGTGCTCACATGCACACATTTCCTCTTTTCCCGTCTTCCTAAGCGACTGTTTATTTTTTTTTGTCAAGTCACAGTGACTCAGTAGAATTATCGGTCACACGAAGCCACCAAATGTCTCAGGTAAAGCTCAATGACAGATGTTTCTAGGTCAAACACTGATACAAGCACTCCTCTAGTTACACTACCAGGTCGAGACCTGGAATCCTGCAATGACAAACATTCATCACGTGGGCTCATGTTCCATTTTGTCCGTGTAATGGAATATTTCTCTCAGAATCAGAGTTCAGTAATTGGGATCTGTTAATGCTTCAAAGTAAAATAATGGTCTGAATTAACCAGCTAAAAGCCTCTGAATGAACAGCAAACTTCTGTGTCAGTGGCCTGTTGCAGCAGATTTATAGAAAATATGCTGCATTACCATGGTAACCAGCATCATGCCGCCTCCGTGTGTGCTTCAGACTAAATAAAAGAGCCTGTTTGGTTCACACTCCTTCAGGTGTTTCAGGTGAAACCATCACATGTGTCATCCTCTAGGTTTTATCCTTCTCATCGTCCATCAAAGACCACACACATTGCTCCATCGCCACCCCCCATCCTCTTTCCTTCGTGTCCATGGCAACAGCACAAAGGTGATAGCTTTATTGACGCACGCTGAAAGTAACCGTAGCACTCACACATACACGTACACACAAATACACATCTGACCCACTTCTGCACCACATTCACCATTTATCTTTCCCGTGTCAATCAGCTCAGCTTTGGAGGAAAAAGGGTAAAATTGTATCGATCTGTTTTGCAGATTAATTCAATAACATTAGCAGCTGCTCAATATCTGACATGAGCAATCACAGCAGCATTGGACGTCCTTCAGGGTCGTTACTGAACACCTCCAGACGTTAGCACCACAGATATCTTAACCTGTGAAGACACAAACACACACACAGGCTGCAGAGGTCATTCATCGTGGTGTTCACCTTTTGTCTGGACTGTCAGTTTTATCCAATCACAGTTCTTTTTATTTATTGTGGTGCACAAATATTTTGGTCAAAGGTCCCATGTTTTACACTTTTCTGGATTTTATCAGGAAGACTATATATTTGTGTTTTTTTTCAGTCGTTGTTAGTCCTCTCAGGCTTCTCTCTGGAGCTCTATGAACAACAGCTCAGTCAGTCAATCAGGGGATCTGATCCTTTAAACAGATCATCAACCAACAGACTTAAACATATTACTGGTTTAATTTCTAAGGAGGGGCTGTTGTTTATCTGGTGCCGTGTGTGATCTCTGGGGCACAATAAGATACCAGGTGTTTAGGAGTACTCTGGAAAAACAGACCATAGTTTGATTTTCTGTTGTTACTCCACTCTGCTCCATTCTTTTCCTGTGGATAATGATTTCCTTCATTTCCTATAGGCCCGTTAAAACCCCAGCGGACAGATGTGAAAGTGAAGCAGCAACATAAAAGAAAAGATGATGTGACTCCCCAAGAGCACAAAGTGAGTCTGAGGGCTGCTTTCTTTTCTGTTGCAGTTTTCTGAGGATGTCTGGCATCACTAACAGACCAAAACATTTTCATTGATGTTTGGGGGCAAAACACCTTCCAGCTTTAACACAAACATGACCGTCGTGTAAACACACAACATTCAAAATCAGACACTGGAAACACACACACATCTGCAGCACTCATGGACGACTCAGAGTTATGATACCATCCACACAGGATCACACCGCCCACACTGCCTTTTTATAAGAACAATCACCAGCCAAGGCCAACTCTGCAGCTACAACAACTGTTAAACTGGCTTTAATGAATCTTCTGCCTGAAATGAAAGAAAAGCTGAAGGCCAGAAAAGCTCTCACCTGCCCCTCCATCTTCTGGATGATCACCAGGCCGACTTTAGTCCGGATGGGAGCCGCAGAGAGGAGCTGATATCTTCAGGTGATTGGCTGCTGAGTTAGGACCCGCCCGCCAGCGCTGACAGCTGCAGGAAATGGAACAACCTCAGTAGGCGCTGTCCGTGGTTCTGATTCCCCTCCCTGCCTCTCCGTCAGAAAACCAATCACCGATAATCAATAACGTGAATTTAACAGTGTAGACACGAAGTACACATGAAGTCATTAGATGAGCAGAAGTGTTTCTTTTTTCCCCGGTTCATCTCTTCCTGTCCGTCATGTCGGTCAAACAGGAGCAGGATGCAGAATCCCACCCACTCCGACATTTCCCGGATAAAAGCTGACACTCACCTGTCGGGAGAGCCGGGCCGGACACCTGGGTGAGCTGCGGCGCTGCCTCTTCTGATCCACCTCACACATCAGCTGCGGGTCGAGCCGCACGTCCTGATTTTCCCGTCACCTCCATCAGCCAATGAAAACGCTGGAATTCCGGGATGTCATGATGTGGCTCCACCCCCCCGCTCGTACGTGCAGAGATCCGCGACTCCAGCGCATCATCACCGAGTCCTTCGAGGCGAGGCGGCGTCCATGTCCTATTATGGTTGCTGCCGTTATTCGGTTAGTCTGTCACAGCGGTGAATGAAAGGCGTGGGCGCATGCGCAGAGGGTGGGTGGGGGTCGTGCGGCGTCCCCTCAGCTTCCCATGATGCCTGTCGCTGACGACCTTGAGGGTAGAGATGCTGCTGATGCTGCGGTTGCTGATGCAACGCCTCCGGTTACCGGGGCAACGAGTCATGATGATGCTCCAGTTGTTTTCTTCGAATACAGTCTATGACCATAACACCATCAACTAAACACAAACACATCTAAGTTCCCTCAGTCTCGTGATTTGTCCATGACAGCTAAAGTCAGCTGTCTGTTCGTCAGTGGTTATTTTAGGGTGTAGAATGTTGTTGATACGTTCAGACAAACAGCTGTGGTGGTGTTTGTGATCATTAATCATTTGCTTCCCTTCCTCTCGCTGGTCCTCTTCATCCGGCTGGAACATCTGGAGGTGAACCAGCTCCTCCTGTAGTCGTCTCATGGAGCTGACCCAAACCTGCAGAGAGGAGCGGTCTTTAAACTGCTGGCATGAAGGAGGGATACAGTCCTTGTTTCATACTCACCGGGTCCTTCCTCCAGCACGGAGCCGATACTGGCTGCTCATCCAGTTAGCTCTGATAAGACTGAGCAAAAGTTGCATGAATATTATAAGCAAGGCTAAAAAATAATAATGATAATAGACTTTAAGGTCCGAAGATAAACTGTTAGACAGAGCCAGCAGAGCCAGCGGGACAGTTTAAAGACACATGCCGGGATGAGGCTGTTCTCAGCGGGGTACGATGGCACCTTGACAGTTTAATCAACTTCATTCTCGACAATAAATCATAAAACTGGGCCTAAAGACGGAACAATAGCATTGCTTTTACTTATTTTGTATTATAATTGTGTTTTCTTTCGCCGCTGCTTGGTGTGAAATGCATTCTGGGATACTATGCTTTCTCTACTGTATAAGTGACAAGGCATTGATGCATGCTCAAGGCTTAAAGCAAGAAAAAAATCCTGAGCCTGAATTTCTTTCTGGGGGTGCAACAGTAAACTATTTAGAATTACGACATAAATAACCAAAAGGCGTGTCGTCTCTGCCCCTCTCTTCTATCCATTTATTTTAAGTCCTTTGTCTGTTGTCTTCCTCTGGCTTCATAAACTGACTCTCCATCATCTCCAACTGTGACTTTGATTAAAAAAAAAAAAAAAAAAACAGCTGGATGCTGCGTTCACGAAAACTCAGAACCGCGAATTCTATATTACAACTCGGACATTTCCGACTTCACACAACAGGTCCACCCGGAGGAGAAAAATAAGGTTGGCATATTGCCATTGTTTGCTGGTCGTTAAAATATGTGCAGCAGCCGTTTATGTTTATTTTGGAAGCAGTAATTCCCGAGTTTGACCACTTAGAGCTCATTTTGCTGGTTGTGTTGTGTGTTACCTCCTGTTGCTGTCGACTGTTCACCTTGATGAACAGACTGCTCTGTGTGCTCCGTGTCCAGTTCCTCCTCTGCCTCCTGTTATGATAGCACTTCTTGTCATAGATGGATGGGGGACGTGACTCTTAAATGTTTGTGTGTGTGTGTGTGTGCTGTGACTGATGAGGAGTTGGACCGTGTTGTAGTGATGTCCACAGAAGACATCCAAACTCTGGTTACAAGCCAATGTGTGTTCAGGTAATAATACGGCCACGATGTATAATGAAGAATGAGCCGATCGTTGTGGAGGAATAATCCAGGTAGGATGAGGATTATACATCGTGGCCATACTCTTACCTGGAACACACACAGAGGTGTGCATGTTACAAAAGCAATTACAATTAACAACAATTAACAGTAATGTTAGACTAGCGCAGTGCTTCTCAAATAGTGAGGGGGGGGGCGTGTGTGACCTACTATAATAAAGTGTGGTCTATATTCATTTCTTTTTTCTTGTCCTTAATGATTATAAGAGAGAAAGCAGAGGTGTACTTATAACAATTTTATAGACAAATTATACTATTTATCGTCACGGCGGGGGGCGAAATATCTTCTTCCTGGGGGGGTAACAGAAAATAATTGAGAAGCACTGGACTAGTGCAAAAGTAGCTGGTAAGACAGCATCAATAGAAATGTAGTGGAGTAAAAAGTACAATATTTGTCCCTCAAATGCAGTGAAGTGAAGTTGTTGTTTATGTTGATGTCCAAAAAGTCTGAGGATTTTTTTTATGGCTAAGGTTTCTACTAAATAATTACACACTGATGAAGTCAGCTGATATTAAGTCACGGATGGGGCGCAGACACACGGAGAACATGAATAAAAAATAGGCTTCTGGGGAAATGTTCCGGCCCCCACTTCGGTACCGGTCACCGTCCGTGTCCTGATCTGACGTTACTTTAACGAACGGGGAGCGCTAGTTAGCTAACGTCAACTAGCATAGCTGTTAGCTGCCGTTTGACACCATTCGCTTCCAACGTGTTCGCAAAAAAAGCACCAAAAAGACTTACCGACATTCTGACGGCAAAAGGGAATAATTCGTAATTTGCTTTATTTCTGTCTTGCCAAGAGTCGAAGCCCCGGGTTGCTAGTTGCTAACTGCTAACCGCGGGGGTTGCTAGGAAACGCTCGCTGTCTCTGGGCGGAAATGACGGGTAATAAACAAACATGTCGGCTGACCTAACAAAGAGCTACACATCGTTACACTTCCATCTTATGTACGGAAGTGCTTTCATAACAGTGATCTAACTATCCACCATAGAATTAACGTGCGAAAGAGAACTATTTAATGAAACCACATGATAGCATAATGTGTTTTCTACGTTTAGTTTGAAGCACAGCAGCTTACTTCACCAAAGCTCCACAGTATTTTATGAGTAGAAAGGTGTAGCTTACCTGTCAGCACAGGTGATTAACGACTGGTTGACGAACAGCCGGCGATTTAAAGTTTTCGTGAGGTTTTTGTTTTGTGTTTTCAGATGGAACTTTATTTTGAAAATTATTCTATTTCCGGCACTATAAGTCAAAAGCGCGTGGGCTTTCTCGCAAATTTAAAACAAAACAAACAAAAACACCGTTTCCTGTCGCGTCTTAAAAAAAAAAAAGATCAAAGGATTCCTTTGTTGCGGTTGGTATGGCTTTGATCTCCACGCACTTTGTGACGTCATTCCTTACGTCATATTTTTTTATATATAGGCACAGAAGTCGTTCTCTTTCTCTCAAACACATTCATCTTCAGTGAATAACTCGATGTCAATCATCATGACTCAAACGGAGAAATCGCAGGAAGTGCTGCTGGATTTTCGTCCAGTCTTGGCATGTTTTAACAAAAGGATCACAGAAGAACAGTGGAATCTGATCGAGTCAGGAGGCTTCAACGATGCCACAAGATTTCTTCTGGTGGAGCTGCTTTTGGAGATCATCACGTCAATTTCAGGAGCCATATTGTCGTCAGGCAACATTGTGGAGGAACATGTGCAGGCCAGCATCCACAGCTCACTCAAGCAGGCTTTTGCTGACCTCTTTCAATCAGAGGCCGAAGTCCAGCGTGCAGATGACCTGAGGAACATGATTGTTAAAGAGGTTGTGGAAAATGTCAACTCTGCCCTCTCTGGTGGCGAAAGGCCGGCAGGGCCTTTTCTAAACCGCATCATTCCACCTTGCACACTTAAGACTATGCTTTGTCATGCCAGCACACTTCTACGAAAGGTCAAATCCAGGATCAGGCTGTTTTTTAAGTCTCTAGCCACCTTCACAAGTAGCCCAGCTGCTGAGAAACAAAGTGAGGAACAGGAAGAACCAGATAGCGAGTCATCAGAGTGGGTTTCCCAACCAAGGGTTCCCCCACTGAAGGTTCCTCCACCAAAGGTTTCCAGAGAGGCCATAACAGCTGTGGAGGAAATGATACAGAAGGAGATCAACAAATTCACAAAACCTCTTCTGAACAATTTACCAAACTTTAAGTATAAGCTGCTCCAATCTGCATCTTCACGAGACATAAAAATTGCTGCAGAAGAAATTGCTTTAACAGTCTTCCAAATATACACCAAAGGTCAACGTAAAGTGGGTTTGCAACGGCTGTGGAGCATCATCGAGAACCCTCTTGCCTTTCAGTTTGTTAAGGCATCCATACATCACACGGTGGAACAGCTAAAGGCAAAATTTAACTGCCACTCCAGCGCTGAAAACAGGATGTCAATGCAGTCGCTTATGGCTAGAATTGATTCTTTGCTTTTTACAGCAGCTGGAAATAATAATGAAAATGACATCAATGTATTTTGGAAGTTAAAGCAAATTTGCAGTGGTAAAGTTCAGACATTCACACAGGAACTACATAATCTCCTCTTGGACCACATCAAAGCGAACTGGACGCTGAAGGATCCAAAAAGCGCATCCATCCACAGTAACATGTACTCAGAAGTATGGAACAAAGTTCAGTGCTGCCTGGGACTGATGAGCTGGTGGCTGAACACTCAGGCTATCGTTCACAGACTCCATGTGACCCAAGCTTTAAAGAAACATGAGCTATTCAGGAAACCGCAGCCTAACATCAAACAGATCGCTGTGAAAAAGACTACAGATGCTGCTCCTGCTTCACGACACAGAGAACCGAGTCCTCCGAGTCCCAAACAGAAGGCTGTCCATACACTTGTGGAGAAAGTCATCAAGAAGACGTTCAGAAAAACGGGTGTCAACTTTCCATCTGCAAAGTCAGACGCTGTGTTAGAACACCTTTCTATGAAATTATGGGCAGAGGTCCGGGACATCGATTTTGATCACAACCGTAAAAAATTTCAAAAACTTCACAAATCCATTTCCAAGGACCTGTGTCAGAAATGGAGGAGTGAAAGGCTGCTGTTCCATGCCATGGTATTAAAGCAACCAGCAGTGGAGCAATGCATCACTTCCTCATTCAGACATCACATGACACAACCCAAACAGCCAAACGCCATCAGCAGGTTCTTCTCACAAGTCGGCAGATCCCTCACCAACATCTTCAGGAGGAATAGAGTTGTCTAACCAAGGCAAGCTCTAACATTCAGCTCGAAGACATTTCTCATTTTAGTAACCAAGAAGTAATAGATGTAATGAAGAACTCTAGACCTTTCCCCAATCATCCACTACGATGGTGTGGGTTTTCCCCGGGTGCTCCGGTTTCTCCCACTTATTTATATTAAACAAACAAACAAAAAAAAATCAATAATAATAATAATTAAAAAAAAATATTAAAATAATAATACCAAATCTATTTATTTTCTCACCAAAGTTTGAAAAGGTAAAGCTGCCATCTCCCGGACTTATGGAGTTATGGTGGTGTGGTTTTTCCCACTCATATTATTTATGATAATAATGTTAAAAAAAGAAAGCAGAGCTCCACATCCTGTGTCCATATTACAGACACTGCAGGCAAAGTTTGAAAAGGTAATGCTCCCACCTGCTGGACTTATGAAGCAGGTGCAACAACTCAACTCAACTCTATTTTATTCAATAAAGATCAGCCAATGAAGATGAAAAGGAAAATAATCTTAGGTAGTTACTGACTAAATATTATCAGCAAAATTTACACTATCAAGACACAGAGACGGTATTACTTCCCCACCAAATCTTAAACAGTATCAACAGTTAGGAAAATAAATGTACATGTACAGCTGATATTTCAGGCAGAGCATCTGAAATGTTTACAGCTGGACAGACCGTCAGACATTATAAAGTGTCCAGTAAACTCATTTAGAATCATTTGATGAATACTCTGATCTGTTTCCGGGTCACGGGGGTTCTGGGGTCACCCTGGACAGGTCTGCAGTCCATCACAGAGACCAACAACCACTCAGACCTACGGACAGTTTAGTGTCACCAATGAACCCAAACAGGATGTCTTTGGAGGCCCCAGGCCGGGAACCGGACCCAGGACCTCCTTGTTTTGGGCCGGCAGCTCTAACCTCCATGCAGCTGCACTGCCTGATGGAGGAAATATGCAAAGAAGATGTGTTTTAAAGAATAACAGTGCCCCCCAGTGTCATTCAGTGGGACTGGCTGCTGGTCCTGGTCTGTCCTGACCAAACAGGAGGTGTCCACCCAGCTGGACATGGACAAACTCTGTCTGAAGGAGTGAGGAGGCCATGGTGGAAATAATTTATCCTCTCGGTTCATTTTAATCCGCCTCAGGCCCAAGATGACCTTTACTCAACAAAAACGTTAAACCTGCGTCAACGGCCATTTCAACATTTTCAACTATGAAAACATCCCAGTGAAACAGAAAAACTTGCCTTTTCATGTATGAATTATGAAACCATTAAAAATGACATCAAAACAGCATGAAAAATATGTTCAAACATTTATCCAAAATGTAATATTCTGAAAAGGTTAATTACGTGTTGTCATCCATCATCCACAATTATAATTATCCTTAAAAATTCTGTTGGATCTAAGTATGTCAGTGAAAATTACATCGTTACGTCACTCTGCAATTCTATTTGAGGTTGAAAAGTTCATTGTGTGCAAAAATAGACGACATAGTCAAATTTGAACAAACAGAATCTGAGCTGCTGGTCAAAAGATGTTTCTATTTGATCCGTTGCCTGAATGAAAAATCACCAGATGAGACTATATGAGTTAATGCCCTTAATGCTATATTTTAATTATTGGGTCCATCTCTCACACCTGCATTAAATTGGCAGAAATATTGTAAAGCCAGTCTTTTCCCTGGAATGAGGTTTGTGTGGGTATTTATTTCTGCAATTAACTGTGATGTTGAATTTTAAAGAGCTCTTGCTGCTCTAAGCACATAAAATAAAACTTCACTTTAATTCTGGGGTAAGTGGTCCTTGTCTTTTCTAGTGCAAAATGAAATGATGATTTTTATTGTCCTCTAAATTTTTTGAACTAAAGTTCAGTCTAGGAGCAATAAACACCTCGCGACGAACATGAAAAATGAGTAAATCATTAAGTTAAACTCAACGCTTGACATTTCCTGCCAAAGCTGATTTTCATGTGAACCTGCTGTAAAAATGGAAAGTTGTTTGAACTCAAAAAAATCCACTCAGCGCTGATTCATCTCCCTCATGGCTTCATCCAACAGAATCTCAACTGGAATGCAGGTTTAGTTGTAATAATTGCTGAACAACATGTACATATATGCTGCACATTACAACAAAAGGAAAAAAAGAAAAAGTCCAGATTGTTTCAATTCTTGAAATATTTAAATAGTTTTATTCAAAATCCTGACATCGTCCTATTTTCAAATATTTGACAGCATTAATAGTTCATTTTCTTCCTCTTTCAAGTTTCATAATTCAGTTTATAGCTTTGGCTTACACATGAGGGAGGGGGAGGCTGACTCAACACTGTAATACTCAAAAAGACACAAGAAGAAACATAAGAGAAAAGCTAATAAGCATTCGAATGTACAGCAAAGGCAAGATAAGCGAGTCTTTACACGTAAAGTTGTATGATGTTATACACAGTGAGGGAGCAGGAGGAGGTGGACGAATCCACGTCTACGACACGTACGGTTTGGCCCACTATCATGAAAACGAGAGCACCTTTTCAAAGTGCTGCTCCTTGTCTTGGCATTACAGTCAAAGAAGAACATTTTGTGGATATTTACAGCAGAGAAGCGGGACGCGGTCGGGATGATGCGGTCCTGATGGTGGTCTGTCACCATGGCAACAACAGATACCTCTTTTAGAGTTGAACACAAGCGACACAGTTACTCCCAGACGCGGGGCTGAGAAAGCGCTGTGTCATTATTTACAGTTAAAAACAGTCCATGTGATATAATTTACATGTACAAAAACTCCTTTTCTTATAAAAATGTGAAAGTGCAGCTACAAACAGTTCAACAGAGTCACCGTCCGCCTCCTCATCTTCTCTGAGTGTGTGCGTCCGTCTCTGCCATGTGGTTTGAGCTGGTCAGAAATAGGATCAGATCAGCGGCCCACAGGTAAATCCCGCTGTAAGCCACCTGGTTGCCGAGGAGACAACAGTATTACCGCAGTGACACGTTGAGGAACAGCCAACATGCACAGATGCAGTCAGGCGGCGGCTCGTGGCCGTGACGTGTCATGTGCCATACTGACGCTCTGCTGTTTGACTTTTGAACAGAGAGACAGATCAGATACTCAGAAAATCAGGTATGATGGGTCAGGGACAAAAAGAAAGATAATTGGAGAGATAGATCATTAAATACAAAAATGACTGCAGAGTAAAAACCCTTTCGCAATTTAATTATTTTTTGTTTTTTTTTTATAACATTTATTTATCTCTGCCTACATTTATTTATGAATTATTTCGGTGTCTTTATGTGAGCCATTTTCTTTCATTAAATAGAAACTAATAAAGTGACTTTTGGGCCAAAAATCTATCTCCCATAAAGGAGAGTCACAGTCAGGAGACATCTCAGTCTGCAGATGGTGACGGAGGTTTTCCACTGCCCACATTTTGAACATATGGACACAGAAATAATCAGATTAACAAAAAAGATGTATAAATAATGAAATAAATAGAATGCAGTCATAGCATTTTTTTCATTACCAAAAAGGTTTTCATTTGTTGATGTTTTAATTTCTGCATTTCTCTCATTATATTAGGGTCATTTTTATCAAGCATAGTGGCAAACACATTAGATGTGGATTATATATTTTTTCTGTGACTGCAACAAAAACAAATTTAGTTTCCTTTCTACAAAAAAAAAAAGCATAAGAGAGAGTTTTCAATATGAAATACTAAAATAAAACAGTCTGCCAAAAACTCAGTTTTCAAATTCAACGTCATTAGTCTGTGCTAAATCTGCAGCAAAAAAAAAAAGTCCTGGCAGAATAACTGACAGTTCTAAGACTTTCCTTAAGTCCTTAAGCAACACATATGAATCATCGTGCTTCTTTTACCTCCTGCAATGTTTATGTCGCTAACAGCAAAGGGAACGAGGTGGGGCAGGTGAGCTAAATGCAACCAGCAACCTTTGGGCCCGTTCAGATGGGAGGAAATCCTATTACGTGTTTTGGATCCCTTCATAGTGGCCGCAGTCATGACCACACAGCCGGTAAATCCAAAGCCCTGCGCTCTTTGGAGCTTTCAAAGTCGTCTTGCTGAGAGTGTGAGAGCGAGGAAGTGAAGGTGTGGGTGGAAAGGCAGGAATGGCAACACATCTCGCTCTGCCTGTTTTTTAAATAAATAATTCTCTCATCTTTGATCCAATCCGGGGCAGATTCCAGTTCTCCTGCTCCAGGCCTCAGTGGCAGGGTTCAAAGGGCAACTCGGTGAGCCCGCCGTGGAGCTCCACAGCCTCCTCCGACCACGACATGACATCACCGACGAGGTGGCCGGCGCAGGTCGCCTGGCTGTAGATCTCATTGGGTGTCAGCACTCTGGACCAGAACTGGAGGTCCGACAGCTCGCCCATGAAGGATTGGGTGACGTCAAAACGGCCCCCCATTGTGTCCTGAGGACAGAAGAGACTTTTTGTGGGACGCACTCGATCTTAACAGACTGAAATGTGACAAGAGCTTTTTTTTTTTTTCCCACATCATTTAGAGAAAAACAGAGAATTCATGATTTAAAGAGTTTTACAAATGAAAGATTAAAAAGAAATCTGACCTTTCAGATTATTAAATGTAAATTAAAGCAAAGAGAAAGAATCTTTTTAAAAGCTGCTCTTTACAAGCGGCTGCTGGAAACAATGAAGTACATATTTCATTTTGCTCTGTGACCTGTGACCTCCTACCTGCTCCTGCCCCAGGATGAAGATGCCCCCTGGTTTGATGGAGTGCCAGGCGGACAGGTTTTGCCCTGAGCCTTTCTTCACTCCGTCCTGGTAGGCCACCCAGATGCCGTCACGTGTCGACCACGTCACACAGATGTGATGCCATTTCCCATCCGTCATGGTTATCGGCAAAGTCACCGCCTGAACACAGAGAGAGAGACGGGGACTGATGTGAGACAGGACATCAATCCACCGAGATTTTGGTTCCAAAGCTTATTTGGCTTGACTTTAATTTCAGAACATTTTAAAGGTCCCATGTCATATAAAGGTTGATGTCTGAGTTCAGACATTTAAAGGCTGACTGCGTCACGTGTGGAAGGTTCCTTCAAATGAGGCCTGGAAATGTCTTTAATTTTTCACCCAACTCCTCCCAAGATTCATTGCACAGCTGAAGGATGCAGCGCCAGAAGGGGGCAACAGCTCAGGTCTATGGTCTGCATTAATAAAGTACCGTTGAAGTCTCAGCCTCTGAATACAGACTGTGAGCATTCTCTGTGCCAGGACTTCAGGTTACACCAATATCAATCAGTTGAAGCTGAATTTTGCACCAAATTTCATTTTTATCTGAATGAAATCACTCTGTTCAAAGGATTTAATCATGAAAGCGCAAATCTTTCACACATTTTTAGAAATGCCAGGACATGACACATGCTACATCATGTTTTCTCCTCTGGGCTCTGGATATTTAATTAAGAATGACTGAATTTCATCATCCCGACGATCGTTTAGCTTTGTTGCCGATCGGTTTAATCACTGTGAAGTGTGTGACTGGAGAAAAACAAACATGACACTTTATCTCCCCAGCTAATGTCGCTCCTACGACAATTAGGCCAATCAATTACAATAATCTGATTAATTGCTTTGTTGACTGTTCAGAGCAGAGTGTGGGGGGGGTTAGTCTTCCGTTTAGTGGAAAAAGGTCTCAGCCTTTCAGAGAATAAGAGATGAGAGGGGCTGAGACGATGATTTGATAATTCACACCTCAGTCGCTGCTGTGTGCCATGCTTGTTTTTGTTTTGTGAATCCTGCCTCAGCACAAATATGTCGATTGATGAGCTGCACTGAATTCTGAAAGTCTGACCTGTATGTGATTAAAACCATGAATGAAAGTGGCCCAAATCTGTCCTTGTCCCTCCGTCCCTTCCCCTCTGGGTTCTGGGGGTGTGTGAACTGGACTGTTACATGCAGATTGGAATAATCCGAAGATAAACAGGTCTGCACGTGTTCCCAGTGCCAGAGTCAGTCGGGATCAAAGCCAGAACACAAACATACTTTGGAAAAATATCAGTAAGGAGTTGGATTTCCAGCTGGTTTGGTCTCTGAACCTTTACCTTGTCGTTGATCAGCAGCTCCATGGGATTGGAGCCCCATTCCACCAGCACCAGCTCATTGGCCTGGCCCGGCACAGCGTAGGAGAAGGGAGTCCCGAGGCCCGGACCTGCTCCCGCCTTCAGCCACAGGCAGACGGTCAGGGCGAAGATCTCGTTGACCACCGAGCGCTTCATCCTGGCGTACATGTAGTTGGTCCTCATGGGGAAGTCGAGCAGGAAGGCGCTCGGACTCTTGAGCTTCTTGTGGTCTGAAGAGATGCAGAGTGAGAGATTTAGAATCCCCCAGCAGCTGTTCGGTCCAGCGTTTTGTCAGATCTGACTCCATGCTCAGCTGAGGTTCAGGCTGTTAGTTTGATCAGTTGGTTTGTGTTGAAAATAATTTTTGGCTTTTGTCAAAGTCAGGACGCTGTCGTCATGGTTACAATAATAAACACATGGTAAAGGAGACAATCGCTCACTCCCAACCTCAAAATATGGATTTGTTGACACAATCTCAAATGTAAAAACAATCAACACTTGATGGATACAAAGTACAGTATGTTGTTGCTGTGTGTGTGTACCGTGGTCACCGTTGCCGTGGTGCAGTTGGCTCAGCACCGTCTCCAGCTTGCTGTGCCCGGCGCTCCGGAGACTCGTCTCCTTGCTGCTGGAAGGCAGTCGCCGAGGGGGGTGATCGTTGCTGTGGTGGCTGTCATGGTGATCATTGTGGTGGTCGTCATGGTGGTCGCTGTGATGGTCGTCATGGTGATCGTTGTGATGGTCGTCGTGGTGGTCATGGTGATGGTCGTCGTGGTGGTCATGGTGATGGTCGTCGTAGTGGTCGTCGTGGTGATCACTGTGATGGTTGTCATAGTGACCGTGATGGCGGCTGTGGTGCCAGTCATAATGGTGGTCATAGTGATGACTGGGCTGGCGGCCGCGGTGACTGCTGTGATGGTTGTTGCGGTGGCTGTCGTGGTGGTTGTTACGATGGCTGTTGTGGTGGTTGCCATGGTTGCCAGTACTGTGTTGGTCACCGTGGTGGCTGTCGTGATGGTTGTGTTCATCGTGACTGTCGTCATGATGGTCGTCGTGGTGGTCGTCATGGTGATCACCATGATGGTCGTTATGGTGACCGTAGTCATGGTGATCTCGGTAGTAGCTGTGCAGCTGCTCCTCCAGGGCGTTGATCTTCCTCTGGAGGAGTTCCCGAAGGGAGCTGGAGTACGAGCTGGAGGAATTCCTGGCCTGCAGACACACAAAACATTTGTCAATAATAATTCTAATACTAATAACACTGACCCATTAAAAACATAATGAAAAATAGAAATTATTCTTCCGCGAGTTTTGCTGATACTAAATTTATTTAATCACATCCACCAAAAACAAACATAATTCTGCTGAAAACCATTTTGATACTCGGGAAGAATCACGTAATGGTCGTGATTTGGGATGGTTGTGTCAGATGGAGTTTAGAAGTTCAAGTCAGAATCTCTTTGCTGTGAATTTAATGATTTGAATAAAGGGGGGGGTGGTTTCTTCCTGTCACCTCACGGCCTCCTCCATCCTTGTCTTCTTCACCAGTAAATCCGGCTTTGTTCCCTGCCAGCACACGCCATGAATAATAGCTGCGTCAGGGAGGATGAAGCTGATTGAAGGTGAGGCTGACTGCCCCCCCCCCCCGGCGTGTGGCCAGAGGCCAGCGGCATAGACATCCTGTATGTGGGGGGGTGATGCAGGGCCAATCCTGGCTCCTGCTCTGTTTGGTCTCACACCTTGGAGGGAGATTGAAGGGGATTTTGGCTGAATGCAGTCTGAGACCACCTGCGTTGATAATACGGCGTTCAGGCCCAGCGGACGGCCGGGTTTTAGTCTTGCATCGTGTTGCGGCGTGGTTGAATTGTTGTAACACAAGTGAGACAGCAGAACTACATGTTGTTTAGCTGTTTGAACGCAGTTTAGAAACTGCTGCGTTCTGTGCAGCATCTACAAATAAGACAAGACCACAGAATGCTAAAGGTCCCAGTGAAATTTAGGTTGAATTTGGTCTCCCTGCTGGAAAAACATCCTTAATCTCAGTGTTTCTGAAACCTTCCACCTTCCCCAACCTCATGCTTCCTGTCCCCGTCCTCCTCCCCCGAATCAGGCGACGGTTGGACGGCCGGGTTGTTTAATGTCAGGGGTGAGGGCTAATCAACTTAGAGCGGCTTCCTGTTGCAGCTCAGACTTGGCCACTGATATCCAGGAGAGGGATCGAGAGCCGGAACACCTCCAGAGCTCGTGTCCAAATGACGCAACATTTCACCCCAATTAAGTGCAGCCTCGGAAAGGCCTCGGCGACAGCCGTCCTCTGTAGACACACTGCTAAGCGATTTAAAATAATTGTGTGGTGGAGAAAGGTAACAATACTTACGGCTTGCGGATACAAAGCTGCACTTTATATTCTTTGAACAAGATGCTCTTTAACTTTTATAAAAACACATAAGCCGCTTTAGGATTATCTGTGAACCCCCACAGAATTGAGAAAATGCAGAAGAACATCATCAGAAATGTGAATAAATGTTCATCAAAGGTTGGCATTCTTTCATTTGTCTCTGCGGCTCAAAGCTCAGCACATCCACACTGTTCTCGTTTGCGCGCTTGTTTAAGACATTAACTTCCAACTGGCTTTCAATTTGTCTGCTGATTTTGAACACGAGCTCCCACATGGCCTTGAGAACTAATTACATTCAAAATGTAGAAACTAAGCTCAGCAAAGATAGACAGAACCCGGCATTTTAGTATTTTAACATTCCTGCCTGTTTTTGATTTGATTCAGATTTTTTGATGACGATGGGACGGATGACATCTGAATATCTGACACTTCCTGTTTCAGTTCTCCAGCTGAGCATGCTGATGGCACAGAGAGAAATGATGGTGACATTATGAAATCACACCTCCAAACTATTTAAACCCACCTGCAGGTTCTCCAGTCTCTCCTTCAGTGTCTGCAGGGTTTTGCCGGTTTGCTCTGGAGAGAAGGAGCTGTGTTTGCTGTAGGACGAGCCCTTCCTGTGGTGGGGGTCCGGGCGGTGGCTGCCGTAGGGGTAGTGGTGATCGTTGCTGTGGTACGCCGAAGGCCCGTGGTGTGACGACGATGGCGTGTGGTGGTTGCTGTGATGTCCGTGGTGGTCGTTGTAGCTGTTGTCATGACGACTGTCGTGATGGCTGTCGTGGTGGCTGTCGTGGTGGTTGTCGTGGTGGCTGTCGTGGTGGCTGTCGTGGTGGCTGTCGTGGTGGTTGTCATGACGGTTGTCGTGGTGGCCGACGCTGTGGTGACCGCCGAAGCCCTCGCACAGGGTGAGCTTGGCGGTCAGCTCCCGGATGGTCTCCCGCTGGTCCAGGATGGTCTCCTTCTGCCTCACCAGGCTTTCCCGCAGATGTAAGATGGTGGCTTTGGCCTCGTCTGACATCAGGCCTCGCCGATTGCTGCCATTGTGACTGTTAGCGTGGCCGTTACTGCTGGTTCCATGGGGCACGCTGGGTGGGGAGTAGCAGCTGGGGTCGGCATCGGGGGGAATTGGGGTACAAACAAATTTGGGACTGATGCCGTAGCTGTATTCTATACCAGGCAAACTGCTGGCTGACGCTGCAACGCAAGAGAGGAAGTAGAAGAAGCTTATCGTGCGAAGGAAAAAGAAAGGCGGGACAAACCCCACAAAGGCGCCAACCGTTTGGCGATGCCTTTCAGACGAAGGCATGAGACCCAGAGGACTGATGTCTCTGGCCATATTAGGTCGGAGTCCAAGTTATTTCTTGACAAATTACAGTCCTCCCAGGATTTAAATTTGCTGTGATGAACACCATGAATGGAAGTCATTCATGGTCAAACTGCAGATAAAAATCTGCAGTCGAAGTGCAGATGAAACCTCCTTCTGTCGTTCTAGAGGACAAAAGTACACAAACTCCGAGGCTGCTGCCAAACTCTTTATCTGCTCGGCTTGGAGACGACCCTGCGGGATCAGACGAGGGATCTTGGCTCCATGGCGGGTTAAGAAGCTGCGAGGGCTCAGTTGATGGAGCCTGATGGGTTCGTCTGCTGCGTTTGGGCCACCTTGAGCTTCAGGGATCCCCTGTGTTTGGGAGCCAGCAATAATCCCTTCAATTCTGGCTCCTGACCGCCCAACAGATCCCAGAACTCTGCTTCCTGTAGGACAGAGACAGAAAGTGGGAAAATATGTTAAAACCAAAGAACAAAATCTGCTTTGAGCTAAAGGAAAGACGAGACTCGGTCAGTTGTTGTGTGTTGGAGATACACAGGATGAAGAAAACAGAAGTCAGAGGTGATCTGCATCATAAACACTTCATCTCTGATGATCAAATCATTCCAGGTAATCAGATGAGCCAATTAATCTGCCCCCAAAAACCACAAAACCGCAAAGCTGGGCAGAGTCAGAGGAGAGCCGTCCGGACCGGACCAACGTTTCCGTCCTCGTACAGTTCCCATTTCGTGACGTACAATGAGGTCCACATCAGCACATGATTCTGACATTGAGACATTTCATGAATTATCTGAAGGTCTGATTCTTCACTGTGACTCGTAGAATCAAATGGATTTTCACACTTCCCACATTCTCCAAATTTTCTCCTCTTAACTGGCAGTTTTGTTTTTGTTTTTTGTTTTTTTTTTAAGATTTTTTGATTTAAAACTCTTCAGTTGTAATTTTCTTTTTTCTGCCTTTCAGCAGTTGAAAGCAGAGCGGCTGATGGAGGTTGATGCCGTTGAACTCCACGTTTCCCTCCACGCCTCTCCTCCTCCTCCTCCTCGGGCCAACACACTAATAGGATTGGCTGGATTTAATGCTGTTTAATGAAGGCTTGGCTACAGCCCCCCCACCCCCGCCCAAAGAAGTCTGACCATTGTTGTCACACGTGTTCCTGCAGGAGAGGAACATGTGCTCGGCACGCATTATCGTGAAGCTGATGTAAACAATAATCACACATTTTAGTGTGAATGCAGATTTGTTTCTGCAGTTTCAGGAAGTTATCTCTGATGGTGCTCGTGCTCCTGGGTCGGGTTGCTGATCACGCAGCGCTCTCTCGGTCAGCTGATCTGTAAACTTGTTTTGGGATGAGTGATGTTGGTCGAAACGTGACCGGTCTGGTACCTGTTGTCACATCATGTGTCAGAGGTGACAGACTCACTAACATCAACAGAGACCTTAAAGGCTCGTTCCTCTGAGCGGTCCTGTGACCGCCTCAGCTTATTTTATCACAAACATCCTGATGGGAATCATTTGGAAGTTCTGGAGAATGCAAGCATGAAGTGAATAGAAACAGTAAAATAAACACAGCATATGGCCACTACTATGAAACCTTCTCTGCCTAAAACCTTTTACACCAGAACATTTTTGCAAAAGAGATGCATCAGAGTCCATTAATGTGCAGCTCAGACACAAAGAGTCTTTCATGTTCTGCTGTACGTCCTGTTCAGCCATCTCCATTCTTTACAGAACCTAAACTCACTCAGTGTCTCACTGAGCTGAGAGCATGTTGTCTTGTCTACATTTGAACTTTTCCAGATTCATTTCTGTAAAAAAACAACAACTGCGTCACGATTCATTATGTAAGAAGGAGTTTTTGTTGTGAAGATGATTTATTGCTTGAACATTTCCTTGTGAGAACTTTCAGAAGATTTTGTTGTTTGGGACGAGGACTTTTTTTAGTTGGACTATCGACTATTGTCATCAAGCTTTCTTTGCTAGCTGTTTATATTTTAATGTGATGTAGAAAAAAACTCCCCCATCTTCTTAATTTCCATAATTATTCCTCTAACCAATCAAAGTTGCATTAAAGTGCAAACCACCAATTTGATTTGTTGATTTATGCTCCGGTTCTATTTTAACTTGGATATCTTTGACATTTCTGTAGCAACAGTTAAAATATTCATCATGAGCGATCTGACAACGTATTATAAAGTCACATCTGATAAAATACGTCTGCTTTTTAAACTTTCATCCAATTTTCTTCAGGTCATCGGTTTCAAAATGTTCAAAGTAATTCTAAAAAAGAACAAACGTTTATGAGAATACATTTTTTTTATCTGCTACTGTTAATTTACCAGCTGAGAGATAAAGATAATAAGATTAAATTAAACTGCAGTTGTTTTAACAAAGACTAACAAATTGGGTGCTAATATGAAACTAAAATAGTAAAACTGATATAAAGCACAGATTCATCGTCCTGTTGCTGCACAACAGGCACCACTTCAATTAAAATCCTCTTCAAAGGACTACAGATGAATTTCTGAAGCTCTTTTTTGACCTCAGTCAGCTTCACATTCACACACAAACACAAAATTACAGTTGGGAGCTTTCTGAGTCAGCAGGCTTCCACTGAGTGCCTTCTCTATTTTAACACATTTTCATGACCTTCTTTTGTAATCGTCACAAAAACATCGTCCTTTGCTGCACTTCAAACTGAACCACTCAAATTCATCAGACTCACTGAGAAGGAAACCAGGTTCCATATTTAAAGTGCGTAGCTTAAAAAAGCAGCTCCAGCAGAGGCTCAAGTTGGCCCTAAGTAAACTGCCCCCGAGGCAGAGGTCAGAGGTCAGAGGTCAGCCACCTGAGGTCCCTCAGGGTCGGCTCCAACAGGACCTCCTGTCGTTAACCTGCTTTGTGCTCTTTTTGCCCGTAAAGCTGAATCAATTTCCCCTGAAGGAGAACATTTTGTTGAAAAGTTCAAAAGGTCATAATTTTCTCCAGAATAAGTTTGATCTCGATGTTTGTAAAAGTCGGAGCAGGAAGATTAAAGTCACAGTTCAGTCATTTATCTCAGCGTTTGGCTGTCAGCCATGTTGGAGAGCTGCTGTCACGCTCACCTCCAGCGAGCGTGATGGACCTCCTCACATTTTTTAAGCTGCTAAAGAAGAAGAGTCAAATCAAGGTCTCGGTCCGGCACGTGGCCTCAAGCCCATCGACGCTGCGCTGGATCGGACCGAAGGAGCCGCAAACTCTGAAACTTCAACTCAGCTGAAAGACCAACTACACACCCACCTGCTGCAGTTAGTGACCTTTTTACTGATGAATAAACATAAAAATGTGTGTTTGTGAGCTCCAGCAGCTTCAAACACTCACCAGCAAGAAGAGCGCGCTCAACAAACACAGCTAAAGCTCAAAAACCACACTGAATATTTGAGATGAGGCCGAAGGCAGCGATGGAGACAGGAAGGAGGAAGTCTTCACAAAATCTGCTGACTCATAGTTTGAGTTTGTCACAACATGAAATGAAACCCCACACATCAAAAATATCACAACACAGAAGAGTTGTTGTTGTGCAACAACAAAATAAACACTTCAGTCTGTGAAATACAGCCAAACAAACACACATCTCACTCATGTCAACACAACTAGACAAAAACAAAGCTTTGCTTTGAGCTGCTGAGCGTTTTAACACTTGTTTCATAAGACATCGGAAGAAGAGCTGAGCTGTGAGTTCACGTTTGAGGAACCCCACCGGAGGTTAAAGGCTCCTCATCAGAAATAATAATGAATCGTCTGACGGAGGTTCAGCAGCTGAAAACAAAAACTGCTGGAATCATTTGATGAAGGACAGTGAAGTTTTCTTACCTGCCTGTGAGGCTGAGTCCTCCAGCTCGTTAGTCCATTCAGCTGTCTGATCAGCTTCAGGAGGATTTTCTTCAGGTGGATAATTTTAACACTCCCTCCCTCCCTCCCTCCCTCTCTCTCCTCTCTCTCTATGTCTCTCTCTCAGACTAACTGTGTTTCTGTTTGTTGGACTTGTGCAGTGAAAGCCTGGTTCTCTTCGTCGGCCGCCTCTGATCTGATCATCTCATGTTTCCTTTTGAATTCTTCAGCGGGAAACACATTTCTGCGTCTCAGCAGACAGAGCTTTGAATTCGGTCCAACCACTTTGGCATTCTGACGTATTTTTAATTGAATTGATTTGCTTCAGTCTTCGGCCCTCCCTCCTTCCTGTCAGGCCCAAACGCCCACCTGTCGACCCACCTGGTGTGCGTCTGGGCCGGCCCGCCTCATCAGACAGCAGATTTCCGAATGGAAAAGTCCCACATACCCGATTGGCCGACTGACAGACCTACAAACGAGCGACGAGACGAGAGGAGATTTTCCCGACACAGTTTAAGTTTTTTTGATCACACGTAAAACCTGCTTTTTATCCAATCACCATCAAAAGAGGTCACGCCGTATTGAAGTCTATGGGAAAATTACCTACATATGAGCTTTATCATAGTAACCACGGTAACCAAGGTGGAAGAGAACGACCTGCGGTCTTGTTCGGGTTGAAGTTTGACTCTTTTCTGTTTCATTTCGTTGTTGCAGTGAAATGACCGTCGTCGGTTTAGTATTTTCTCTGTGAATCATGAGCTGACGACACGGCGGTAAACTTGACAGCCTCCCTGGAGGTCAGGGCCTTTCCCGCTCTAAGCATGTTTCATAATCCTGCTGCGGGCTGACCTCCTAACCCCGGTCCGGCTAAATCCAGGTCTCACCCCGAGACTCTTATTATTGGCAGCACAAACTTTGTAGTTGATCTTCGGGTAGAGCTAAAACGGCGAAGACCACTTTGTTTGGTCCGTTTATAGTAACAGACATTTAAACCAGTGAGTGAAAGTCAAGTATAAATAGAGTTTATTAGGTGTTGTGTGTTTTCTTTTTTTAGTCCCTCACACACACAAAATGTTACACAAGAAATTTTCATTATTATTTCTAAAGATAAAAATGAATTCAACATGAAATATAATAACATTTATTGACTAAGAATACATTTTTCAATAACATGTTTGGTTTCTTTTGCAGAAGTGAGTTTCTCTCAGCTTCATCAGCAGTACATTTATCATTTCACTTTTCTTTTGATTTGCTTTTACGTGAATCCATTTTATTTTCTTTCTCCTGTTGTAAGAACTTTTAGAAACAGTACATTCTCTCTGTGTTAAAGCTGTTATCCCGCCACCACGAACCAAGCAGCCATCTTAGACGGCTTCTTCAAACCTCAAAGCTCCTTACAGCTGATAATGTTCTTACTGGAAAGGGTGAAATTGTGTAGTTTCTTTAAATAACCGTCTCAAAGGATTTGACAGCTCCCAGTTTCCTCACAGTTCAGACCAGTGAGTCATCTTTAAGGTGTTCAAATTAAACATATTGTACACATACATTTTTAAATGCTACACACAGAAGCATTTTTAAATTACATATTCATCCAAAACTATTTAATAACTGAAATAATCTATCAGTCCATTGAAACTGTGTGAAAATGTAATTTTCCTCCTGATGATGATAAATCCTCTTTTGTGTGTCTGTCTCTTCCCTTTTAAGCAGAAATCCTGCTTTCCTATCAGACAGCAGGCTGTTTGAGTGTCTGCCTGAATAATAATTATATTTTTGCAGACCGCCTCTCTCTCAGCTTGTAGAGCTGTTGAGTCACAGATTGTCTGGAAATTATTTTACTCCAAAACGCTTTTGTGGCAGAATGAGACGAAGCTCTTCATGAGGTAAAAGTGCTTCAGTCAGGTACATAACAGTTTCCACAACCAGATAAGTACACGAAACACAACCACACAAGAACAAACCTCTGAATATATTTGAATATTTTTGTTCGAACTGTGGATGAGAAAAGCCTTTTTTAATAGAAATTTAATTGAATTAAGTTATTTGATGGTAGTTTTCCACATTTGGTTGATTTACATCTTCCAAAAATTTATATTACAATAATCTCATTTCCCTAAATTAAAATTTTGTCTGTGATTGCATCTAATGCTTATCTTTAGTTTGGAACGTGTCTCCAAACTTTAAATTGTCCTTCAAGAGAAATTAAGATTTGGACTAACTGATGTGAGGAAACAACATTTGAAGTGAAAGATAAAAAAAAAAAAGATATTTTTGAGGGCAGAAATACGTGACTGAGGGGAAACATCTTTTTTATCTGTTTCATTAGAAATGTTGTAAAAATGTCCACATAAAACAAAAGATGTTTTTTGTCTAATCTGCACGATCTGTGTTCTCAGAAAAAGTCGTTTTTATTCCTAAAACGTTCATTCCTGAAATCTGCTGTTCATCAAACGGCCACTAGAGGACGTGTGTCCCCCTTTAAGTCTGAAATTAACAAAATAAATAAAAATAAAAATAAATATTTTTCTTTCCCTGAAGTCGTACGTGGAGTTGGGAGCTGCCAAGATGGCGATGGCGTTTTCTGAAACGTGACGTCACAGAGACGACGTCCAGTCATACCTGAGCATGTTGTTTTGTGCTGTCAAATCCGAATAACAACTTGTCAGTCAGTGAAGTTGTTCCAGATTTGCTGTGTGTTTCAGAGAAAAACCTGATGATGCAACACTCTGCCGTTCAGTCAGAGGCTGCAGGATGATTACGCCTGATTGTCTATCAGACAATAACAGTTAGGGACGGAGGGAGAACGAGGTGAAGGAGAAGAACGAAAGAAATTCAGCCTGTTCAGGAAAGTGAATCTGCTCTTTCTGAGTCACAAACTGAGAGGAAGAACTCATCGGCTCTGTTTGTCATTTCTAGTTCCTCTTCCTTTGACAGCGATCTTCTTATTTCTCTCCCTCAACTTTTGCGTTGTGCGCTGGTCTGACTCTGAGCATCCATGTTGGATTGCGTTGCATTAGTTGTTGGACGGTGTGTAAACATGAAGCTGGACGTGTGCATCATCCTCAGCAGCAATCCTCTTACGCCTCTGTGTTGTCGTAATCCCATCAGACCTCGCTGCAACGCACAAGTTCAGGGTTCGGTGTCCTGACGGCTCAGAGCTGCCCCGCCCACCCCGGCCCGGACCGACCCCGATGCTGATGAACCGGAAGGTCACGGAGCGGCCTGCTGCGCTGAGAACAGGTCACGTCGTTCCCAGAAAACTTCGCAGCTGAGTCGGAACATGGAGTCGGACTGAAGACGGAGCTGGTGAAAAGAAAAAAGGCCCACAAACAGACGAAGTGGGATCTTCTCTCTGTTTTCAATAAATTCGATTTATTTGTCACTTCTCTGGTTAAATCTGTTGAATTCGGTGTGAACAAAAACTCTGAGTCTGAACGTCTCAGCATGCTGTGAATTTTAATTTGGCCGCTCGGCTCAGCGGTGAGGTAACTGTCTCCCCCGTCTCCCCCCGTCCATCAGCTCCTCTGTTTCTCCTCGTCTTTTCCTTCCTCCTCTCACGTTCAGCCAGTCCCTGCCTGTCTGACCTTGCTCCCTCTCTCGCTCTCTCACACACACCGTTTATCACAATGCAAAGCACATCTGACTGCGGTATTCTCTCTCTGCGGCGGCTGACCCTCCGATCAGACCGGCCGAAGCTGCTCCTTCCACGAACGTTACACAGTTCTGGGTAAAATAATGGCGTTTCCAACCCAAAGAAGCAGCTGACCAGTCTCTGAGGTGTTGGATCACCACTTCCCGCCTCAATCAGCACGATGGCGGCGGCGAGGCTGGGGGCGAGCTGACACAAGCCCCCGTGCAGCTCTGTCCCCCGGGTCGGCTTTAATGTCATTAACAGGTGGGGGGCAAAAATAGATAGAGGAGGGATAACGTGTGCGCACACACAGACACACACAGAGGCAGCTACCTCCTTAGTGTGTGTCTGTGTGTGTGAGTGTGTGTTTAGCACCAGAACATTTTGAAGCCGAGACAGTCGTCCAGCAGAACGGCCGCTCCATCGTAAACAGACAGATTCACTTACAGAAGCTACAGTGTGACTGCACACAACACACACACACACACACAGGAGCAGGCCGTCACACACACTCACACAGATATGTAAACTGCAGGTCTATATTTATGCGTGCACACACACACACACACGACCTCCACCCCTTTTCCCCTCCCTCGCCCTGTCCACCCGTCTCTCTCTCTCACTCCCTCCGTCACTCCGAGCAGAAGCACACACACTTAAACCAGGTCAGCAACTTGTTAATATCATTGTTGTGATGTTTGTGCGGCGGCGGCGCTGGTGGGGTTGATCTGCACGCGTTAAAGAGTTAAAAATAATAAAACTAATGAGTCTAATTTCAGCACGATGTCTTTTGGCTGCTGGGCTGCTTGGGGAGTGGGCAGGTTTCGGCCGGGGGGGCGAACCATCGAGGCCTTTTTGGAGCCCACTTTGCTGTTTGTGCGATATAACACACTCGCTGCCTCCAGCAGCTTATTTTTGGAGACAGTAGGACGGATATTTTAAGAGGCTGAACTTGTTAAACGGCGCTCGTCGCCGCTCACAGCTGCTGTAATGAGTTTCTTCCTTCCACGCCGCTTTTCCAGCTCGTCCAATTGGCTGCCTTAAAAGGAGAGCTGCCGTCCGTTTTGACGAGTAAGGACACGACAGTTCAGCTCATTCGTTTCTTCTTCAGAAAATCGATTTTTGTTTTCCACCAACTCGTTCAGCTCTCGCTGGTTTCCGGTTTCTGTTGCTTCGTCTGTTCGTCTGTGACCTTTTTTCATTTCTGACGTTTTTGCCAAAACTGCAAATTCTCTGGATTTCTGGAATTATGTTCCTTTCGTCAGATATTTAATTTAAACTTCGTCAGTATTGTTGTGTGATTACGGTTGAATCTGAGCAGCATAAAAGTTCACCTCCACCTCAGCGTAAAGGGGAGGTCGAAGGTTTGATGCCGACACATCTGTGTGGATGAAAGCTGCTTCAGAGGCCGAAGCATCAGGACTCAGCTTGTCCTCATGAACCTCCAAAATTTACTAAAAGGGGAAATCTTTGATCGAGCGTTTCAGGATTTGTAGCTTGAAGATGGAAATAGTTTCCTCGATGAGCTGCTTTCATCCAAATATGATTTGATATGAATTTGAATATATTTTCATGTTGTGACGGAGAGCTTGGATTGTCAGCAGGAGTCTGATTATGATTTAATGAACAATTGCATGAAGAATTTCAGTTTATGATGTGTTTTCTTTTCTTGACGTCTTCTTGCTCTGTACCTTGTTAGGCGTTTTTTTTTTTTTTTTTTTGCCATTGTTGCTAACGAGGGAGCTTCGTGCTGCGTCTGTTGTCGCCACGTCACGGTGGAATGTGGCGGGACAGCTGGCCAACACACACACACAAAGGCTTTGGATATCCAATATGTCAGCAGCACATCTGCGTGACTCCTTCACGTCCAATAGACGGATAATTGGTTGAGCGTCTCAGAATAGACAGCAGGTTATGATTTTACTGTGTCAGATAACATCTAAATACGTAATTGACTTTGACTCTGCCATGTTAAGTGCTTCTATTTTGCTCCTGAGTCCAAATGAAAGATGTAAAACAGGCAGAAAAGCTGAACCCTGAAGGTTCCTCGTGCTTGGCGTCAGACTGTTAAGATGATGGATGACGGGGGAAAAGTGATCAGCAGATCACTGATTGATTAACGACTTTCACTCTCTCCTCTCATCTCCAGGAGGCCGGACGTCTTTTCCTTTTTTCACCATGATTCATTTATCAGTTTCCAATCTGTCGTCCAAGCCGCCGTTTTTTTTAATCGAGCTTTTTCTCAAGAGGATGCTGATTTCTGCGTTTTCCTGCTGAAGTTTTAAAAGTCGTTGCAGATGGAGATTTTCTAACCAAAGACACTTCTTGGGTTTTTTCGTGTCTTCCTTTTTGTTTTGGGGCACGAACTGAGATTGTACTTCATCTGTTTTTTTGTTTTCCTCAGTTTGACTTTTTTTCTTGCTGGGGTGACACCGCCCCTCTACACACACACACACACACACACACACACACACACACACACACACAGACAGAACTAAGTGAATCCCACTTCGCCGTCTCTGTTTTCTACAAAATGTGGTCGACCTTTTTCGTGACGGACGAAGATGGCCGCACAGTGGGCCCGGTGCCACCCGGAACCATGGGGGTTCCTGTAGCAGGAGGACCCCCCCCGGGCCCGGTGGGTCTGGCCACCCTGATGAGCGGGCGCAGCACGTTTGGGGGGAACAAGCGGCGCAGGGCCACGACCAACGCCATGAGCGAGGCCCAGGAAGGAAAGGTGAAAATGGAGTCGACCTGTCACACAGCTGCCTCGTCAGCTTGACTTCCAACTGGTCCTTGAACGCACCACCAGCTCAGATGAGTGACTTCTAATGTTAGAAAATGAGAATTAGCACGAGATCAAATGGACTTCTTTGACATTAAGAAGAAAAAAATACGAGCTTAGTCGTAATCTGCAGGTGACTTCAGACTGCTGAAGTGGATCACGTACCCTCACATACCCAGAATGAACTTTAGAAGGCCACCGCGGCGTAACGCAGACAAACCTGGACCAGACTAATGTCCTCAATCTCATCATCTGAAACTGGTCCACACAAAGATAGAAGCACAGCAGCAGCCCACCCACACATCTGATATTATATCTGCTGTGACTTAAAAACTTCCTCTCTGAGCTCTGCCGTGTTGTGTTGCAGCATCTGCTCCATCTTCATCTCCATCCGAGCTGCCTGCAGGTCACAGCGAGTTACAAGGTCGCTCCTTTAATCGTTTAGACTTTAAAGGGCAAAGTAAAAATAAACTTTACATGTGGAATCTGTGGAAGAACATCACATGACTGCACCCAGTTGGCTTTAGCTAGTTTTTTAGCCTGTTAGTACCCAAAGTACGTTAGCATCAGGGCTAGTTGTTAGCACATCAGGAACATCGCCTGCACTGAATGAATCATTCAACTATTTTAGATGTTTATTTATTTTTTAAATTTATTGTTTAAATACTTTTCTGTTTTGGTCCCAGATAAAGTTGGCGTTCTTCGTGGCCATCGTGGGCGTCGTCCTGACGGTGCTCGGCGTGGGGACGGAGTTCTGGGTGGAGCTGTCACCCCCAAAAAGTTTCTACAACAACCAGGTGAAACGTCACATTTGACTTTCCTTGAGTTGAGTTGAGCTGTCCGTCTCCGGGACGAAACTCTCAGGATCAACTTCCTGTTTGATGCTGTTTTTGCAGACATGTCTGACGACTCACTTCGGCCTGTGGAAGGGCTGCACCAAGACCCTGTGGGTGGCCGACATCGACCCGGAGAGGGAGAGCTGTGGACCTGCTGAACTGCCTGGAGGTGACGCAGATTTTCCGCCTGCTCTGTGGAGGACTGTGTGAGATGGAGGGTTGTCGGCGCTTCGTCCAGTCAGGAGCGTCCAACCCGACTTTCTAACACCCACTTCGTTGGACAGGACGTCCTGAGCTCAGGAGCAGCAGGTTCAGTCCAGGTTCACATTCGCGGTTCGGCTCGAGCCTTTTGCAGCTGCAGGAACAGCTAATGGAAATAACGCTTTGCTTGTTGAAAGCTCTCTCTCTGTTTCCGTGAGTCATCTGCGTCAGAGTGATTCAAAGGAGAGAGAGAGTATGGGAATAGTCCACCGAGGGCTGAGTGTGTGTTTGTTCAGACAGACATGTTTGATTTCTGTGAGACGACGTGGGCGTGTCACAGCGTTTCCTGGTCTACTGAGGGACGATGTTTGTTGTGCATTCTGGGAGTTTTTGAACATAGAAAGTGAAACAAAAATAGACTGACATCAGGTAGTTTTTGTTTCCTGTTTGAAAGTCGTGTCCCTACATGACAGCGTTTGATAGTTTTCTGTTCCCGACAGACTGAGTGGAAACCCGCCGACAGGAAAAAGCTCCTGGAGATGAAACTGACACCCTCGTTATGGGTCATCTGACACATGAGTGAAATAAGTAAATGGAAATGGACTGACGTATTTTAAGCTGTAGGAAGTTTCGTGTATAGATATTTGGAAACAACAGGAGAATGTCGAACTGGAGGATTTCACTGAGGGGAAACTACTTCTGGGCAAAGACTGCTGATGACCTCAGACAGCGTGAACCTTCATGTCCTCAAAGGGCTGAAGTTGTTCTGATATCGGCCTTTCCTCCCCCGACAGCTGACTGGATTGGCGGGGTTGGACTCGGAGGACGCTAATGAAGAGCGATGTGTTTGGGTGTTTGGCTCAAACGTGCGAGGGAACAGATCAAGGTGTCGGACTCTAATTACCGTAACGCATCATCAGAACCGCAGAATACGAAGCGGCACCTCGTTGTCACCTTCAGATCCTCATTGATGGCTGATTGTGTTTGATGGAGAATCCTTTAAACCAAAGAGGCTCCTTGAATGTCGATAAGATGTTGCTGTGTTGCCTGTCGTTGTGCGTTTGTGTCAGTTCCAGCTCTTCCATCTCTGTTTCTTTTTGGCTCTTACAGCATCAAACTGCACCTACTTCAAGTTTTTCACCACGGGGGAAAACGCTGTGATGTTTCAGAAGACGACGCAGAAGAGTGAGTCATGCTGCACCTCTTTCAGCCTCTCAGGGGCCGTCCCACCTCGTCCGCCCACTCCTTTCCTTGCCCCTCCTTCCCTTCCTCTCCTCTTCCTTTATCCTCCCATCTCCTGCCTGTCATCTCTCTCCCACCTCCTCACCCGTCTCTCTAACAATCCATCCCTGTCTTTTTCCGTCCTGTCTCCTTTCACCTCTCCACGTCGGCCATTGTCTGCCCTGTGAGTGTTTGAATCTATTCCACCTACGTTGCGTCGGAGTGTCTCAGAGCGGCCGTCTAACCTTTCATTTTACTGGCAGCTCCATAATGTGCCTAAATCACACGGTGCTGTTTGCTCTGTTGTTCTGTCACGCTGTCACGCCGAAGCGCTTCACAGCTGGTTTCATGAATGCGGTCATGGCTGCAAAATAATGTTGAAGGATCATTTGCTTTCTTCTGTTCGACAGAAATGACAAATATCAGCATCCTTAATGAGCCAAAATCTGTTTTCTGCTTTGACATCAGTAAAAACATCGCTGCCCTCATTTCCTGTGCAGATCTGAATGTAGCGGCGGCCATGTTGGCCATGTTCAGCCTGTTCCTCATGGTGATGGGGGCCATTTGCATCACCATGTCTCTCAGTAAAGAGATCCTCTTCTTCCTGAAGCCGGCGTCAGTCTGCTTCATTCTGTCCGGTCAGTAAACGCAGCGACGTTTGTTTGATTCTGGATAAAAGTGGAAACGAGTGGAGGTTTTCTCTGCCGTCTCGTCCTCAGGTGTCCTGGTCCTCCTCTGCCTCGTCGTCTTCCACCAGTCCGTCCTGGCTTTGCTGGCCAGCGACCACACGGTCCCTCTTCACCACGAGCTCTCCTGGTCGGTGTCGTGCATCGGTTGTGCGGGGGCCGTCCTCATCGTTGGCGGGATCCTCTTCCTGCTGCTGGCGCTGCCCTACAGCCCCTGGCAGAGGTGCCTCCCCCAGAAGGACGACAGCAGCTAGTCCCCCCGGAGGTGGTGTCGCACTTCACGTTTCCCAAAGACGTCTTAGCAAAGTGAATACGTAGAGGAGTCACGAGGATCAAAAGTCTGCTTATATCTGAGAAAGAGGTTACGTCTCCCCGTTTCTGCAGGTTTCAGCAGAAAATACCGAACTTGATGCAGAGTTGGTTCGTGGGCCACCGAGAAGCCGATCCAGATCCTGTACGATAAAGTCCGGTGTCTTATGTGCTACTTGGGTTTTGGTGGACATTAAAAATCCAGCTCTGGCTCTTATGTGGGAATCATCCTCTTTATTTTTTTTAACTTTGATAACACAGTTTTGGATTCTTGAGCTCCGAGTCCTTCGCTTTTTGACTCTCTTGTTAGCCGTGCAGCTAGCTTTGTGCTGAATATGCCACCATAATTTTCCTTCATCAAATACAAAATCTGGTAATCTTAATGCATAGACGTGTTTGGGAAACTGTTTTATTGTCTTACTAAATATCCTACCAGGGTTTGCAGGCAATTTACTGTTTGTAAAACAAAAAAAAACAAGCAATTCCACATTTGACGTAAAGTCATTGTCTGAAAAAACGTAAAAATCAGTTTGCTGAAACATCGATAGCACATTAACAAGTCTTCCATTTAGACTCATTTTGGGAACGTTCATTACGTCTCACCCCCCCTAAATAAAAAACAAAAAAAAAGAAACCTCATTTAAAAGCCGCTTCATTCTGAGCGAATCTGTGCTTCCTTCTTTATGTCCGTGCTGGATGTTTTGTTGATCGTCAGTTCTTACACAGACTTTAATTATTAATTTTATTTCATTTATCTCTCATTTATCTCGCTGTATATTTGTTATCCGTGTTTGCTCATGAGCATACCTGTCAACACAACCCGTCCTTTTATCATCAGACTTGCACTGTAAAAGATGTGAAATGTGGAAGGTAGTTTAACAGTCAGGTGACCCGGTGTGGTTTCCCTCTGAACTGAATTGATTGAGTATGAATGGCTTCATTTTATTAAACATGACGTGTATATTTAATATCCTCTCTCAGGTTCCATTTGTGTCTGATCTGCACTCCCTTCACGTTCTCAGAACAGATCCCGCTGACGAGCTGAATATTCTGTCTGAGCGACTGTACGCTGAAATCTCACTCACTTCAAATGTTCTGTATCAAATATAATGAACTACTGACGCTTTTCAACACCACAGTTGTCAACCTGAATATGCATTTCTTAAAATATTCTTCAGTCCCTTCAAATTCACAACCACAAGATATGAAGGTCTGAGGCCTAAAAGGTAAATTTGTTTGTTTTATTTTTGTTTTTCTTCAGAAACCACCTCCGTGTAGTTTTACACCTCAGGGGAGAGCGACTGAAGATTTAACGGACTACACCTGCTGCTTGAAGTCTATTTAACTATTTAATGTAATGTTTGTTTCTGTGAGTCCATTATTCGAAGCGAGAAGACGGAAAATAACGAGGGCAGCGGGGGAAGAGACAACAAAGGTCTTGGCTAAATTTGAACTCAGGATGTTACGGTTGCATGCTACGTTCCGTCACATGATACGCCGCATGCTTGGAGTGTGGCCCTTTCACTACGATTTCAATATTCCCATCAGCCTGCGAAGGCAGCACGGACATGGAAAGGTGGGAATGAGTGTTTGAGCTGAACTTTTCTTCTGCAGGAGATAACAGATTTAAAATCAGCACATCTCAGTCCCCATGCTGACCTCCTTCCAGGCTCATGTCGCTCTGAAGCATCTCCCACGCTGTTTGGCTGCACCCTCCTGCCTAAATATAGACCGTGGCCAACGGCACTGACGTCGCAGGAGAAACACAAACCTGGGGACAAGCTGTGTGTGCAGACAAACACACACGTGTGAAGCGGCACACAGGATACCCAGTTAATGAGCCGGGTGAGATGCCAGTTCACACCGACAGGCCTGACGTCATCCTGAAAGCTTCACGGCTCCGCAGAGTCTCAAATCGCCCCCCTCAAATTAATATGAGATGCTCTGAAGTGATATAAACACAGACCGCTGACCTCTCTTCATCTTCCTCCTCCTCTTTCTCTGTCGGGTAAGTTTGACACCGAAGTATCTGTTACTAATCAGACACCTTCAGCCTGCTATGCAGTGAACCAAGCCAACAGGCTAACGTCCCGTCAGCCTTTTTTCCGATAAACCACAATGATTTCCCGGCAGCAGCTCAGTGATTGCACAAACCAACAACACAACACAACACACCACATGGTTGGTCATGTGACGTATAATCTGACTTTCCTGCGTCCGGCTAAGGAACTAGAAATTCACGTTCTCCTCAGGGAGAGGTGCAGCCGCCGTCTGAAGAAATATGACCAATGCGGCTGCATTCGACAGGACAGACGATCTGCTTGGAGCTCAGCGATCCGTCTCATGCTGCCAAGTGCCATCGCTGCTAAGTGACATCCAACCAAAAGTGAATCTTTTTCCCTTCTTGTTAAAAGTTTGTCCATCACAAACAGTCTGCACGTTGAAGTCTTTCTATTGGAAAATATGTGCAGATGTTCCATCCCAATGAAATCAAATCCACTCCAATCCCTCCAATAAACACGACAACCCGACGCCACGAAAACTGATATTAGACTCCTGGCTGAACTTCGAAGTGGAGAGAGAAGGCAGACTTCACTGTAAATGGCTGCAATACCAGATACATTAAATGAAGAGCTCCTGAATGTCACACATGTCGAGAAGGGCTTCGTAAGGAAGATATAAAATGACTAATGAGCTAAAAAAAGAATTAATTGCTGCATCTGTTGGCCAACGTGTGAATATCAGGTGACTTCAGCCCCGAATGTTCTCCAGACAGACATCTTCCCTTTAAGTCACATCTGAGAAGCACAAATCTGCATTTCATCCTAATTCTTTCTGATTCGCCTCGTGACAATGAGTTTGTTCCTACTTCTGACCACACTAATTTTTTTTTGTTTTTACAATACAGACAGGATAAAATTCCTACAACAACGTGAATCCTGATTTGTTTCGTGTCCAAATAATGTAATTGAAGTGAAAGCAGCAAATGTATCTGCTCTGCCAAGTCCAGGTTTCCTATCCTGGGATCTCCCTCTGCAGTAGAGAGGAAGGATTTGAGGACAGGAAGAAAATGAGAGCATAATCTTGACTGACAGACCGCCCCAGCGGCACATGGACGTCAGTCAGAGACTCTTTGAGCTGTTATCGCCGACGGCAGGCGTGCACTCTCACCGCCACTAAGCCCTGAGAGGGGGGACTGCCGGACAGCGAGGAGACAGAATTTAAATGCTGAGTCTCTTCACAGGTGGCTGACTCCTGTTGAGTCAGAGTGGAGGCTTTCATCTCCCTCCACTGTCTGAAGGACGAGTCAGCAGGTGAACCGCGGCGTGGACATGAGCGTGCTGAGGACAGCTGCCGAGCTTTTAGTGAACGCAGCACGAACAACAGAAGCTGGAGAGGTCAGACAGCAGGGTTGCATCATGGGAATCAGGTGTGTGACTGTGGGCGGGATGATTACTGATGACAGCTGAGACCACAGGATCGGGAACCTTCGGGTCACCTGTTGGTTTGTCTTTGTAATGGGGCGTCAGGCGTCCAAATCAACGGGCTGAAGATCGCTGCAGCACGGGACGGAGACCAACTAATTAAAATTTTGACACCAAATCACTTTCCAAAATGCGTCTCTGTCTCCGGTGTGCTGTCAGCGGGATTAAAAAGCGTCACATTCCCCCCCCTGAGGGCCGACAGTCCCTCCCTGCATCCTCCTCCAAAGGAGACGTCTCACTGTCTTAATTACCGCCTGTCAACGTCTGCGCAGGTTCCTTTTCTAGAGGAGAACTGAAATTACACTCCTATCTGCCCATCTCCAAGTAATTCTGGTTCAGGGACTGAACCATTTCTCATCCTGCTGTCGATTTTCCAAAGAATGCCGCCGGCAGCCAGAAGTCATGTTTACACGCTGTGTTGACACGTACAGATGAATCAATAAAACACAGGTGTGACCACATGACGGCGAGAGCGTCAGCAAATGAGCTGTATTCTTTAATGAGCAGCAGATCTGCTGAATCATCTTTCATCAACAGCACAACAACAACAACTTTCATATAGAACTTTATTGAATATATCTGTATATTTATATATATGTATATATACCTTGTATTTTTTGTCTTTTCCAGTGAGGATCAGTATATTGCATTGCTTCCCGTTTTCCTTATTGTCAGTTTTTCGCTTTGAAAGAGTTTAAGGTTGGACACGTGTCAGTAGCCTAAGTGTTGGGGAAAAGGAGCCGGTGACTCAGGCTGGCGTTAAAATGGCTTTCACGTCAGAGTAAGAGCTGAGACGAGAGAAGAACCTTCTTCACAGTCACTTTGCAAAAACGGTAAAATGGCGACCGAGTTTTTTTTTTTTCTTCCCATTTTCAGAAGAAGGCAGATACTTTTTCCTTCCTTTTTTTTTTGCCACACATATATACATATATGTATATATGTATATATATAAAAAAAACAAACCCACTGACAACACAGACAACATTGAGCTCACTTCCCCGTCACTTCAGCTACTGACCTTCTTTGAAGATACAGGCGTCGGAAACAATATCACATTAAGAATATCTATACGTACCACCACGAAAATAAATAGATTAATATAAATCCTACCGCCTACAGTTATACACTAGTCAGAACATTAAAAAACACTGATTATTAGGCTACGTTGGTAATGTTAGGACACAAAGTGGGAGCGATGAGGCCGTCTGTGGAACGTTATGGCGCATTAACACATAAGATAGAGATGAGTGAAAAACAAAAATGATGAGGTGTTATTTAGGGTCAGGGTTAACCTCAACATGGGGGAGGTCGTCCCAGTGGAAGTTCCCTTACTGGGCGACCGCCTGTGTGTGTGTGTGTGTGTGTGTGAGCCGAAAAAGAGCATGCTGTCCCCGATAAACAACACAACAAGGACGGCCATGAGATGGACTAACACATTACTAACCCTCTTCTTTGTGCACATGCTTTCCACGTGACGCCACCGACGTTAGTGTAAATACGCAAGAGAAAGGAATATAAAAAAATTACAAAAAGGAAGAAAGAAAAAGGATTTCAAAGTGTAGAAATACCCTGCAATTACCATTACGATCATAGAAACACCAGCAACATGATATTAATACTCAGGGAGTTACAATCAAATGTAACTGAGAGATGAGACGACCCAAACGTTACCATTTACAGACATTATGTGCTTTTGTTGAAGTGGATGGATCAATAATATACTCAATATTACATTTATTATTCTAGATTGTGAAATAGTAGGCCTATATAGTAATAGCTAAAAGAGACGCAGTCGGGTTGAACTCGTTTTCGGTCCGATGATCAGACTCCAGTCCAAAAAGTTTTGAATTCAAAAATCCCGATTGATTTGTGATGAATCCTTCTCAGCCGATTCAGAGCGTAGATAATAATCATTGCTGTGCTTCTTCCTGTTCCGTGTCATTTCTTGGCTCGATTAAATGGTTGCTGCTTCATATTTGAGTATCACGTGATTTTAGCGTTGAGCTTTGAAATCTACATTCTAATTAAATCAGCGCCCCCTGAGTGTGAACTGAATCGACCCCCCCCCCCCCCCCCCCCACCCACCCAGCCTTGTTCTGGTTGAAGCCCTTTGCAGGTTCACTCAGCGTTTGCTGGCCAGAAGCCGTCAGTATTCAGTCATCACCATAAACAGTCATACAGCAGCTGAAATGAACGTCCTTTTCAAAAAGGCGATTCAATATCACCAAGAGAGCAACAACATCCGTCTGCACGAGCGTCTCCTCAACATCTCTGCTCATCGTAACTCCTGTGGAGGCAGAAATCTCTGAATTTCTGAAAACATGGCTTCAAAGTAGATTTAGTTTGGAGCTTTCTCGTACTTGAACAGGACCTTTTCGTTTCCTGGTCACGCCTCTCTCTCTACGTCGTACATAAAAAGCGTCATTGATTATCACTTCTTTAGGTTCGTCCTGTAAAAGAAATCGGTTTGGAACGTTTTTACGGTAATTCTCATCGTTAAGGCAGCGAAAAACAAGAATCTTTAATAAGAGTAACAGTCTACGCCCGCTGGACTTCAAACACTTCACACGAAGACACTTGCTCAGATGGACGTTTGTTGTGGCGTTGAACCAAACTGGCGGCGGTGCGACGGAGCCGTAAATACTTTGACACACAATGAAAGATGGAAAGGTCCACAGTGTGTGTCCTCTGTTGTGCGCTGTGTTTGTTTGTGTATTGTTAGGAGCGGATGTTGACCTCGAGCTGGCAGTCAACTCGTCACTGAGCAGCTCGAAAGCACGTCCGCGACACAAATGTGAAAGAGAAACACGCTGTTTTGTGTGTTGTTTGTTGTGTAGCAGTGATCCGGTACCCCAAACCTTTGTTTGTTTAAGAGAACTTGTAGGTTTGAGTTAGCGGAGCCCCGTCGCACCGCCGCTGTGCAGGTAACTAAGAAGTCATGACCGTGTTAAGGCGGAAGTCATGATGTCAGAAGCTCTACGACTGTTTATGATGTTGGAGGGTAAATATGGCGGCGATACTTCAGGCTCATGGACAGAAACGTTACCGCCGACATCACCACATCACCTACAGATACTTCTCAGATCTGTTGATTTTGGCAGCCCCCCTCCCCCCCCCCCCCGCCCTCTCAGCCCCCTCCAGGAGGTTTCACCTTAAACTGGCGTTGTTTTCCTGTTCAGTGTGTCTGAGTTGCTGTCCCTGTCCCTTTTGGCGGTCAGGCGGTCCAGGGTTCCCACGTTGCCCCTGTCCCTCTCCATGGTGGCGGTGGATATCGGGGCGGGCTGGGCCGGCGCGGCGGTGGACGTGGAGGTGTTCAGCGGCGCTGCGTTCTGGGCAACAGCTGCAGCTGCTGCCAAGTTGGACTTGGAGTGAGACGGGAGCGTACCGCTGCTTATCACGCCTCCTCCTCCTCCTCCTCCACCGCCGCCGCCGCCGCTTCCGCTGGAATCTTTTGGGAAGTAGTTGTGGAGCTGGTAGAGTGTGGCGCGGTCCACCGTGCCGTAGAGAGGCGGGGCACCGCCTCCCAGGCTGCCCAGCTTGGAGTCCCTCGACAGGGTGTACATGGAGATGTCGCCTCCTCCTCCTCCGCTGCTGCTGGTGTGGTGGGGGTTGGGCAGGGTGGCCACGGAGAACGGCGGGGCGGAGGGCGGCAGGCTGAAGGCCTTGGAGGTGCCTATCGGTGAGGTTTCCTGCGAGCGTGGCGGGTCGGTTGAGCGAGAGCTGGAGCGAGAACGCCTGAAACGGTAGCTGGGCAGCCGCAGCATGGCGTGCGTGGTGCTCTTGAAGAGGTCGGTGCGAGAGCGGCAGCGCAGCTCCTTGTTCTTCTCGATGTAGATGTTGACGGCGAGGACGCCAACCATCTCGGCCAGAATGAAGGACAGGCCGCCGAAGTAGAAGGACCAGCCGTACGAGTAGTGCCACTTCTTGTCCTCGTCCTTCTTGGGGGAAATGTCGCTTAGAGCCGCCGAGATATAGACGATCACGCCGATGATGTTGCTGAGGCCTGAGGAAATATACAAGACTTCTGAGTGGCCCCCCCGAGACAAATTTACCTGCAGCTTTATTAAAGTGTTTAGCAGGCGCCGATACAGGAGCAGTTTCCTTTCAATTATACAGAGAGGAGGCAGCACAACGTGGAAATGTGGAAATCAATCTGCATATCAAACATCACAGCCTCTTATTATTCCTCCGTTTGACTGATGGCTCTGAAACATGGAAGGACAAATCCATCCATTAAAGGCACCAACGCCGGGGGACACAATTTAAAACCAGGGCTGGAACATAAAACAACATTTTGAGTAGTTTCTTTTTTTTTTTTTTAATAAAATCCGAGCGGGAAGGAACACCCAGAGGGAGGAGACACAGCCGGGCCGCCGTCTTACCTGCAGCCACGAAGAGAATTCCTCCGCCGAGGATAATGTTCCTCTTGCTCTTGTAGAAGCCGCTGGAGGCCACACAGACTCCGCCCAGCAGCAGCAGGATGGCGCTGAGGATGGGGAAGATGCTGGAGGCTCGGACCACACCTGCACAGAGACGCCTCGTTAATTCAGCCGCCATTTCGAGCTCATAAAGTTTAACACCAGTCACTTTGTTGATTTTGGTTGAAAAGGCATCAAACAGGAGAAAGATGCGGACAGGAAGTGCTTTTCCAGACGAGAATATCCATCTATTATCTCTACAGCTCATCCATCAGCCTGTCAGCAGGTTACAGAGATAAACTGCTCATGCTGCGTGACACCAATGTTTAGATGGTGGCCCCTCCAGGCCCGGGGCCTGAACCGGGAACTCCTCACACGGACACAAAACAATTCGCTGTATTCCGTCTAAGATAAAGTGAAACAAAGCGATCCGACTGCGGTGCATCTCTACGCAGACACCTCCAGCTAACAGCACATTAAAATGCTGCTGAGCTCTGTCATAGAATCAAAAAACCCTTCAGGTTTTCAAGGTGACTTTCTGGGGCTGCGTTAGCGTGTGTCTGCCTCTGAAGGGAGCGGATTGTGCTGCGATAAGCATTTATTCATAGAAACTTGGGTCAGACAGTGAATTTGTTGTTAGCTGAAGAGGGACGACGGAGGCGGTTCAGCACTATTTATTGATTGTCTGATAAGGAGTTGATAGGCAAGACCGCTGAACTGGCTTCATGTAGGTGTTAGCTCTGATTTTCTAAAACCTTCATGGTAGATTAGTCAAGTAAAAAGTTATTTCCTCTGATGGGGCGGCACATTCAGTCCTGTTTGTTTGTTTGGAGCTGATGTGAAGACGCTTTTGATTTATTGATACAAAAATGACAACTTTGCTGATGAAGTGCTGATAAAAAAAAACAAAACAATCAGCAGCTTCATCATCAGCTGACCGTCACATCTGGGGATGTAAAACCAGAAATAAATTCCTCAGTCCTCCGTGACGTCACTGAGCTGGCTCCCGCAGAAAGCATCTTTATGGTTGTGCTTTGTACTGAAACTTATTTTAAATGTCATTTCATGTCATCCAGTCATAACTTTTTAAACCAAATCATTTATTTTGTGTATTATTATTATTATTATCATAATGCTGGTGTGAAAGATCCAAAAACACCAGAGTTTATCGGTGTTAATTATTATTTTAGAATATTTTCCCTGATTAACAGACAGTGACGGCGCTGTGGTGAGAACTTCACATCACATCTCAGCATCCTTCACCGAAATAGCTCCTTTATGTAATCTACGGAGGGAACGTACACTTTACAAACCAAAAGGTTCAGAATCTGCCATCACAACGCAGGCAGCAGGCGACACCTCGTTACTGAGCTGAAAATAATCCATTACTTAAAAAAAAAAAAAAACACAAAACACCCCCAGACTCCCAACCCCAAGCACCTGGGCGCTGACACGCACACAGATACACACAAACACACTGCTTGAATCTGACATTCAGGCATTGATGTCCGCCCACCAGCCCCTTCTGTCCTTTCTGTATCTCTGTGTGATGGAAGCTGTGGCGTGTGTTTGTGCGTTTCCTCTGCAGATGTATTGTGTGTGTTTGTGCGGTGTACCGCCATCTAATGTTCCTATACACCGCTGTGTGCGTTTGTCGTTGGTTTGTAGGCGTGTGTCGGTCACTCACGCAGTAAATACTCTGCAGCATCTTGGTCGTAGTCTGCGTCGTCAGGGAAATGATTGATCTGGGAACACACACCTCGCTTCAATCCTGCAGAGAGACGGAGAGGAAGAAGAGGGGAGGACGAACAGATCACAGAGAAGAGACGGAGGAAGGAAACGAGAAAACAGGAGGAGGGTTTACAGCACGAAGGGCCGGAGACAAAGAAACCAAGAGGAAGAGACGGAAGACGGAAACACGGTGAGGAAGAGGAGCCATTAAAGATGATTCCTCCACACAGTTAGCCAAATGAACTCTCCAATTTCACAATTGATTTGGACATCAAGAGAAGAAGAAACAGTGTCTCAGGGAAGGACACCAAAGAAAAGTTCCTTTCATGTGTTTGGGTGGTTTCTGTCTTTATCTGATCAGGAGTTCTGCTCATTAATGATGAAAAATCAGCTCAAAATATCAGCACAATAAACTCCACAGACTCTCTGATTGGCTGTGACATCACCCACCGGAGCCAATAGGAGCGTCCGATGCGGAGACGTGACTCTTCATATTTGCAGCGAATATGTCCAACCTCACATTTTTACTGAAACATCCGTAGTAAAGAGAGAAAAGTCGCTCTAAAATCCAACTTTGACTCCACGATGAGGAGCTGTGGCCTGCAGACAACATCTCGTGTGTGTGTGTGATTCATTTTAATACTGTATTTGTGTACTTGTGTGTCCTGCCTGTCTGGCAGCTGCAGCAACACAGGAAAGCCACTTCATCAGTCACTGAATGAGTCACCACTCATATCTGAGCTCTGGGGCATTAAGATGGGTTTTATGTTAAAGGTACAGTATAATGTGTTTGTGTGTCTGCTCGGTGGAATTATTTGTGTTCCGTCTGCGTGTGGGGGAAAAAAAAAGGCGAAGCTTCGATATCTACATCTGGAAACCTAAGCTGACGACACACAAGCAGACTGTGTGTTTAGGCTTCATCACGCGGTTTAATACGGTCCATCAGCATGCTGAAGAATTTAAATGGGTGTGATTTAAAGAGAAGCCTGGAACAGCCTGCACCATCTTCATCCGTCCGTTTGCTCACTGTGACGAGACGGAGCCGTCACCTGCATATTTCTACGTGCAGCTAATTTGTAAAGATTGTGGTTGAAGGAAAGCTCATGTCAGTCAGATTTCATTTCCTATGAAATCAATAGAAATATTGATCATGAATACGTCACAAAACATTTTATACCACTCTGGGAAAATGATGCTGTGTGTGTGTGTGTGTGACACCTGTTGATGTCTGCTCGGATTACACTGACGCTGACGGATCACACACCCAACCCCCCCAACACATCGGCCGTACCTTCCAGGCAGCAGATCCTCCAGAGGCCGGAGTGGGTCAGGGCCCCGGGGTCCTTCTTGTCCTTGTTGTTGGAGTCCTCCTGGGAGGAGTTGGCCGTGCTGTTGCAGATGAAGGCCCGGGCGTAGAGCCAGTAGTCGGTGCCGATGGCCACGGTCATCAGGGCGAAGGCTGCGAACGCCCCCATGGTGGTCAGCAGCACCTGGATGCCGCGCTCACACCACACCATCGCCGGGCGAGGAAGGAAACTGATGTCTGATAAGAAAACGCACATCATCATCATCAGCAGACACCTCCGAGCTAATGGACCGCCATGCTTATTGTCTGAAGATACAGAAAAACTGTTCGGCAGCTGATCTGAAATATGATATAAAGAAAAAGGAAGCTAAGCTCAGCTATGTTAGAGTTTTTTTCCAGATGCATTCTGCTGATCTTCATCCTAAGAGGTTAAAGTGCAGAATGTACAGCTCGTAAAGGCCATTTATTAATGTGTTACTGTAACACAATCCAACAGCACATGTCACACTTTATGACCTTCACTGACCTTTGTGTCCTCAACATTTTTCTGTTCCACCTTCAGACTGTTGTTGTGGATAACTTTTAATGTGATGAGCTTTTTAAAAGATTTTTGATTTGACATCAAATTAAATGTTGAAAAGAGGAAGTTGTGTTGATTCCAGCTTTTTGCTGTTGATGCCGTCACTTAGGGGGTGAATTTCTTTGCTCAGTGGCTCCCTCATCTGTAAAAATAAAGCTCGGTCCAAAAGGGAAAACTCATGAGGTGTTGTTTAATTCATTTCTTTCTGCTACAGGGTGTAGGTTAAAAATGCTCTGGAACGTTGAGCATCCATGGAAATGATAAAATGGGAAGCTATAAAAAAGACATGCAACCATTTTTGCATCCCATCTTGGGCAAAATTTATGCATTAAACTGTCAAATATTTATGCATTAATAGGATGACTGTCCACCGCGGGCCGCCGTGGATGACTGCTGAGAGCCGCTCATGGGTGAGAACAGTGAGAGCAATTTTTCTTCATAAAAAAATAACACAAAAAAACAATGCACACAGCCTGGAGCAGTGAAGAAATGTTGGCAGCTCGCAGTCAGCAGAGGAACAAAATGCCGACCTCGCTGCACCCACAAAATTATGAACAACAAATTTCATACAAGTGAACTGTGGAGGGTGAAAGACGGACTGCTGGAAGGAAGAAATCTTCCTGTGAGAAGTCCGTCAGCGTGTTCTCCCCAAAAATGTCCAAAAGCAGGAACAGCAGATCAATGAATTAAGATGAAGGGAGGCAGCTGAGGGCAAAATTTACAGATAAATAAAAACAGACAGACGGGAGGAAGGTGGATGAGGAGGGAGGGGGGAAGGAGAGGGGAGAGGAAAGGAAGGAGGAGACGAGACGAGGAGGAAAACTGAGATACAGCACATCTGCTGTGCTTCAGGAAACATAAATGAAACATCCAAGGAGCCATGGGGGGGGGCGTGGATTTCCATTTAACCATTTAGTTCCCCAGAAAGAATTTAACGGGGGAGAGGGAGGGGGGCGACGTAAACAATCGGTCGCACAAAAGGAGAAGACGTCACCTCCGTTTTTGGGGCTTTTAAAACTATTTGGCTAATTCGTTGGGCCGCCGGGGTGTTTCTATGGCAACGCAAATCCCAAAATAACAGTGACCACCATTCCTCTGAGTCTGAAAGTGACCGGCCTGATGGAATATGAATAAGGTAAGACAGTCCTGAAGAACCTGAAGGACACAGCAGATGTTCAATGAAGAGAACATTTAAATATTTATCCTTCCTTCTTAAAAAAAATCATTTTAATTCTCTTCACGCTCACATTTTGAGCTCCTGTTTCATTTTGGATGATCTGTAATTAATCACACATCTTCTTGCAAGTTTTCTGAAAGCTCGAGCTCTCACTTCTCTCAGAAAATAATGATGAAAGGATTCGGTGCTCACGTCCACGTGGAGAAACGGGACGAATGTTTTCTACTTCCAACTCTTTCTTAGTTGTATTGTAACGTTGCCATTCGTCTCAAACTGTTGGTTCTGTCTCATTAAGAGCACCGAACTCTGAAAACCTCTGATCGGTTCGGTCGGATGTCTCTGAGCAGAATTAAAGCTCCATGTGGTCTTCGATTCTGAATCAGGTCCAGGTTCTGTATTAAGGGTTAGGGTTATGTTGTGATGTCACAACGAAGCCATCACCAAGCTCCACCCACGCCCCTCCCCACATCTGACATCTGCTGCATTTTTCATTATATCGGTCAGAAAATCTGCCAATCAGAAGAGAGGATCAGGTCCTACAATAATGTATATTATGGATTCAACCCTTCACAATAAAACACAGCTATGGGACCTTGAAAGATATCAATTCTATATTAGTTTGTAGTGCTATTAATAAAAAGTGACATGCTTTTCTACACATTTAATCAGATCTTAATCACACAAAAACTCAAAATCTGCCTCATGAACGGTGAAAATGCTTGATATTTTTCAGAATAAGACTTCCTGTCCTGTCCGGGCTGCAGCAGTTTAGTACAAAGCTGTCGCATGACACGACAACATGGCAGCAACAGGCTTCTCTGTGAGTTCTCACTAATCAGCACTTTTCGTCGGAGTCACGGTCACTTTTGGGCGAGTCACAGCTGACGTGTGCTTTAAAAATGAAGGTGCTTCTGTTTGGCTTCTAGTTTAAAAGCATCAGCAGGAGGAGACACAACCCGGTCCTGATTGGCTAATGTAACACAATTTATATCACCAACACCAACAACAACAACAACAGAAAGGATGGAAAGAGCAGATGTGTCCCTTCAGTCGTCTCTGATCTGAATACAAACATTCCAAACCTCTGTCCACATCTGTACTCCTGTGTGTGTGTGTGTGTGTGTGTGTGTGTGTGTGTGGGTGGGTTCCTGCATGCCGTGCAGCATCAGTTCTTGTTTGTGTGTTTAAATGTTTATGCCGTAATGTGAATGTATGTGTGTGTTACCTGGGGGCATGTTTCTGCCTTTTGCCTCCATCTCCTCGGCCCCCCGCTGCTGCTGATCTTCTTCTTCTTCTTCGTCGGTGAAGAGCGCTCTGTAGTCCCGGTCCGAGCTGCCTCCATCCACCGTTTATCCTTCGCCTTCTCGCTCCTCTGCCTCTCCCTCGCTTCCTCCTCCTCTTCCTCCTCTTCTTCTTCCCTTTAGCTTGAGCGCTCCTTCCTTCTCTCCCTCTTTTTCCCCCGGCGAGCTGTGGGGTTCACTTGGCGTCCTCTCCTCTCATTGAATGGTCATGGCAGTCATCTTAGCTACTGAGAGAAGGAAGAAAGAGGCAGAGGGAGGACGGTTGTATGGGGGGGTGGGGGGTGGAGGGGTGGAGGGGTGGGGGGGAGTAAAAAGCAGATGAGAGAGAGTGAGAGGAAAGACAGAAAGAGAGAAAGGAGAACAGCAAAGGACGAGGAGAAGCAGGAAGGATGGAGAGAGAGAAGGAGATGAGGAGATAGAGGTTAGATGATGGGGGGGGGGGCATCAGGATGATGATGTGGCAATGACAAAACAAACAAACAAACAAACAAACAAACAAACACACACAAACAAATCAACATCCAGAAACCTGAAGCCGACGGCGAGAAAGGAAACGAGCACCTCGTCAAACAAGAGAAGCTGCTGTGCCTCCACAGAGAGAGATAAAGCAACAGAAAAGAACAGGCGATGCTAGAGAGCGTGCTCTATTCCATCGCCATGGCAACAGCGAATTCCAAAGTCTACAGCGGAGCGTGTGTGTGTGTGTGTGTTGGGGGAGTGGATGTAACAGCTGAGAGGATTTTTGCTGAGATGTAAAGAAAAAAAGAAAAGTGTGCGACTTCCATCGTTGTGCAGATGAACCTGGATGTGATAAGTGAAACGCACACACACACACACACACACACACACGATGAGCACGGCTTCAGAGTGCATGAGGACTGAACGTTCAGGAGGGAGATGACAGGCTTGTGAGTCATTAGCAGTTTGGTCGCTCTGCATCTTTCACCCATCCAACTTTCTTCCTGTTTGCTGTGACGGCTTAATTACAAACGTTTAGCGCCGTTTCATGATTTCAGCTGCACGACGCAGAAGTTTAAAAAGAAGAAGAAGAAGAAGAAGGAGAGGAGGAGGCTGGAATTTGAGACTTTGCTCTGAGGCGTTTTCAGCTGAGTGCCTGTTTTCTCACATCCCACACCTCGACAGAGAAAATCCCCACCAGCGCCGACTCCAGGTCAGATTCTGCTCTTTTCTCTTTTCACTTCAAACCGCTGCCAAAACTGCAGGACGTCCAAAATCCACATCAGCAGCAACGCAGCGGGGGATCCTGAGCTGTTGTACATCTCCAGGCCATTCTGACCACAAAGCCTCAGATCAGAAAACGTTTGTGCAGCAATGTTTTCCAAAACTTCAACTCTCACAAAGCAAAATTCAGATAAACAACCGGCAGCCGAAGACTGCTGATGAAAACGTCATTTATTCTTTTCTGAACCTTAACAAAATGGTTTTTGTGCCAAAACGGCCCGGCGGTGTTTCTGATATTCACGGTTTTGGGACGAGAGCGTTTCCGGGTCACGGGGCGTTCTGGAGCCAATCCCAGCTCACTCTGGGTGAGGGGCGGGGTCACCCTGGACAGGTCTGCAGTCCAACAACCACTCAGACCGACGGACAGTTCAGAGTAACAGCACTAACCACCGTCAGAACACGAATCCTCAGTTTGACTTGCCTCGGATGGACGTTACAAACAGTCAACTCTGTCGTTTAGCTTTCAGGGCTTGTTGTCCATCAGGTCATCGTCAGAGCGTGACGCAACAGACCGAAAGGCGAAGACCAAAGAGTTCTCCAGAGCAGCCATCAATCCGCCGATGGAAGCAGCAGAACTGATGTTCACGGTTTTAAAGATTCTTCAGACTTTCAGGATTATCAGAAAGAGAGTTTTTACAGACATTACATTTTTTTCTTCTCCTCTCAGATCTACAACACACAGAGACGAACGAACAAATCAAAACTACAGTTTGACTTTGAGCAAAGGAGCGATGCAGTGTTCCACACAGACAACACTTAACGCTCCCTTCGATGGACTTTGGCCAGAAATCCAGAAAATCTCTCAGCCAAAGTGTGAATTTCTGCTGGTGTATCATTCAGAGCACCAACTGCCTCCATCCTGTCAGGACCACAGATTTCATTCTGCCGCTGTGAGTGAACCGTGCTGCAGAATCCAGAATCTGCACCAGGCTTCAGCAAATGTTGCCAAGCTGCAGCAGTTTTGTTCGGATTCATGTGGCTGAGTTTAAAGTAAGGCCAGGCTTTCAGCAGCGGTGAGTCTGGTTTCGCTGAAGGATCCATCTGGTGGTGGCTGCAGGATGTGCACTCACAGGACCCAGAGAGGACCTGGACCTGGTTCAGGAGGATCAGCGTCAGGATCAGGACCGTGACAGAGCCCCCCGTCCTGGTCTGGGGTCTGAAACTGGACGGGGTCAGAGAAAGTCTGTGTTTCTTTGTGATTGTTGGTTTGTTGGTTTGTTTTTAGGCCGAAGCCGTCGATAATATCGACATCTGAAATATGAAAGTCTCTCCTGGGGAGGTGAGTTCTACAGAGACACATTTGGATTTGGAGTCCGGCTGGAAGAAAAGTGAAACTCAGCTGGATCAGTTTACACACAGACGCACAACACAACACAACCGGTCTGCATCCACTGTCCTGCAGGAGGACACACAACACAACACAAACGCACACAATGGACATAATAAAAGTGGACTGTGTCATATCCTCATTTGTTTGTGTAGAACCAGATTCTCCTGTTGTTGTTTTGTTGTCTTTATTCATTCCCCCAACACACACACACACACACACACACACACACACACACACACACACACACAAAGGGCTCCTACCTTCCGTCCCCTCCTGGTCTCAGATGGATCTGGATGTGCAGGACTTCAACGATCCGGATCATCTCACCGACAGCACGGAGTGTCGGCGTGCACGAGGCGCGAACATGCACGGATATGAGCGCGCCTCGTGCACCGAAAAAACAAACAAACAAACAAAAAAGACAAAACAGCCAGATATCAGCGATGATTAAAAGATCAACTTTCACAGCTGATGATTCAGGAGAGAGAGAGAAAGCCACACGTGTGTGTTGTTTTTTTTTGTTTTAATTTTGAGCAAATGATGGAAGAGAAAGTGAGAAAGCCTGCGAGCTATCTATTGACCATCAGGGACGACCCAGCTTCTACAAAGAAGTCAGAGTGTGTTGAAGTCTATGGGAAAATGGTTTCCTGATGAGTTTCTGGTCTCAGTCTGAAATACAACATGATGCTAATTTTTTCAATGATGCTCCATTTAGAGCAAACAGAGCAGGAAGCTCCGCCTTCTTTCTTCTGGTTCAGGTCCACAGGCCTCCACATCTGGACAGCCCAGTTTCTCCTCCAACATCCACCAACAGCTGGAGATCTGTGTGCATCACTCTGAAGGTGAAGCGCCATCTTAAAAAAAAAAACAAAAAACAAGATGGCCGACAGCTAAGTTAAGCAAAAGATGCTCCAGGAAGTGAATCACTCACCTCCGAGCTCTAATCTGCTTAACACATACAAATAAAAACACAACATCTTCATAAGTGAACTCAGAGAAGCTGAATTGGAATCGTTCTGGACTGAAGGCAGACTTTAAAGGACTGCCGACAAAGAAACGTCGGGGAGAATGACTCCGCTATGAGTCAGAAATGGTGAAGACGACGAGGTTAATTTGTTCTTTTCAGTCTTCTTGACAATCAACATGCGGATTAACCGCAGCGGGGCGTCTCACAAAGAGGTGGAAGTGCTTCAGAGTTTAAGTGTGTGTCTGCGGGGGGTTGATGAGCGGAGACGTCACGAGGCAAAAAAAAAACAAAACAAAACCCTGTTTTTGGATATTGTGCCAAAAAACTACCGTCAAATTTTAGGACATTTTAGGAAATCTGTCAGAAACTAACTCCTGCTTCAGTTAAATGAACCAAACCGACACAAATAATGAGAAAACAAAAAAAAACCTTCCTTCTCATTAACAGTTCACAACGAATCATTACTCAGAAAATAATTGTGTTACTGTTTGTTGAATCTTTTAAACCAGAATGACTGAACCTGTTCATTTGTGTTAATATTAAACATTAAATATAAACACAACGAAGGTAAAAGTGTATAAAGGACAGACTGTCCAGGTTTCATGTGGACCAGCGAGGGAGCTGAACTGCAGCAGAGCCAATATGGATCAGAACACAACTCTGTGTGTGTGTGTGTGTGTGTTGTGCTCACGGGGTGGGGGCAGTAATAAAAACAGACAGAGAGGAAATCGATGGCAGAGCAGAAAGACAAACATTTAGAAATAAAGTGCTGCGGCGCTGAGAGGCAGTCGGCCAGAACCTGACATTCACAGTCCGATCACACACACAGACTCACAACACAAAAACCTCAGAGGTAAACAACTATTGACAGGAAAATTTGTCACAACGCATAAAGGAGGTTCAAATCGTTTCCTGTTTCTGTACTAAAGAATATTCTGGACATTCTTCTACAGCTGGCAGGTGAGTGCTGTACCTGTGTTGTTGTTGTTGTTGTTGTTGTTGCTGCTGTGCAGAAGTGATAAGTGTGACGAAGGTCTGAGGCTGCAGGCAAGGACGGACTAATCTGAGAGCTTCCTGCTCAAGTTTCCAGCAATCTGGAGATGAGTGGAAGAAGTTTGTTAACATGATTACAGGCAGGTGTGGAAAACCAGGAGGCAGCCACACACACACACACACACACACACACACACCGATTACACGAACTTCGTCCTAAAGTTGGTATTAAAACAACAGACCAGAGTCTGAAAGCAAAAAGAAAGAAAACAGAACCAACTGTAGCACAAACATGTTTGAACGACACTTTGATTTCTTTGAAATAAAAGAAGCTGCTCAGTTTTTGTACGGCGCTTTAATCTGAAGCAGATGGCTGAAAAAGGAAAATAAGACCGATGTGACGCTGCACTCGGGAACTGAAGAAGTTGGGAATCGAACCAGGGACCTCCTGGATCATGGAGGACGACCTCTTCGTCCTCCATCACGGATGTTTTGCGCAGTGAGATTTTAATCGGCCAAATTTGAACGTACACGTGTGTTCTTGTGTGGCGGCCATCTTGCTTTACTTCGATGACACCTCAGAAGTTGGACGCCAGCTTTAGCCCCGCTGCACCGTGTTTCCGATGAATCGAGGATGTCTGAAGCTCTCTGTGACACTGATGAGATGTTCGTGCTAAATCTGGATTTGTGACATTTAGCAATCTCCAGATGGCCACATGCTTCCAGAACAAAATGCAGTTTATCCATCGACCAACAGCGTTGGAAGTTTCCCACCAAACTCTGCCCCCCCCTCTGACAGCCTCAGCTCTCTGACAAACATTTATAATCCAGAAAATCCAGTTCTGGCTAAATTGGCTCGGTGCTGGTGCCACTCTGACTAAGCAGCCAAAAGTGGGCCAGACCAGCTGTCCAAACAGAGACGCTCAGAACTTCCTCCTCCGATCAGAAGAGCCCGTTCCTGCTGCTGAGATGAAAAGTGCAGCTGTGAGCTCGGAGGGACGGATGACATCATCACCACCATCATCTCAGAGCGGCGTCGAGTTGGAGAGGAACTCACAAACTTTATAATTAGAGCAGTTATCTAAAAATCACAAAAGGTCTAAAGAGGTTGTTCAAAACAAAATTAGACCAGAGAGTTTCAGCAGCAGCTCAGTTTGCTGATATATCACCTGATTATCACCAATTTCAGCTGACTGGAAAATCAACGTGTGAAAATAACAAACTTAACTGACTCACTTCTTAAATTTAGGACAGAGGATTCCTCCGACCTGCAACACTTTTTATATTAAACAACTTATTTCAACTCACGTTTCCTCACAAGTGGATTGAAGGAAACTTTAAATTCATTCAGTTCTACATTAAACATGCGTGAAGCCTTGAAGGTTTGGCTCCTCTCATTCGTTTGGAAATGAGTTTTTATTCTGAGGAAGAAAATACAGAGGATGAAAGCTAAGATTTTGGATGATGAGCCAATCCGGTCTAAAGGTGATTATAAATATGTATTAATGTAGTGAGAGTTCGAGGTATCAGAGAAAACAACAAATACATCTTTTTTTGGATTCAACAATTAAAACAGGAAAAGTGCAAAACTAAAAAAAATGAATTTTCCAACAAAAACGATGACGAGACGTCCGTCACTCTGAAGTTCAAGCAATTTTTGTTTTGCTACGAAAACTTAAATAATTCATCTTTACTTGGCATTCCAAAAACATACAACTGCAGAGTGTTACTGAGTTCTGCAAAGCCTGACTCATGACTTAATAATGCACAATGTGCATTTCATTTTCCGGACTGCATTGTTACATAAGTGCTGGTGTCAACACATGCAAATAGGTTTGTGACTCATTTTGTCTTATCTGGTGTGGTTTCTTGTCTTTGCTGAATTGAAGCCACATCGTCAGATAATGGATTTTAAAATTTTCTAATTAATATCCAACTCGTCTGAAATTCTCTGCTTGTGTTTGTTGGACTTGTTGGCGTTTGACCGTTTCGAATGAAGAGCAGCTCCTGTTCAAATTATGTGGCTCACACAAACTAATGGAATGAACCAGTTAAATCAGATTTAATGAAATGAAATAAATCATACAGGTCAAAAGGACATTATACCTCCCACACTGCATCTTAAATATTAACCTGAGTGGCTTAAACTAAAAGCATTCAAACTTTTTTCATGAAATGAGAAGAAACGGACGAAGCTGCGTGACGACACGGCGGAACGTTAAATCTGCTGATTTTATTCATGAAGAAGAATAAATAGCTTTGAGGAACAGGCCTTTTTTCAAACAGCTACAAAGATCCAGAAAGAAAACGAGCACACGGTCCAATTACGGGTCGTATTTATTTTAGTACCAATTAGCTCCTTTAAATACATTTTAAAATAAACAGTGTGCTGGAACCAGGCAAGCTTTATTGGTTTTAAACTGAACAAACAACACTGCTGCAGATAGAAACTGCACTCCTGCTAACTGCACGTTTTCAGGAACGATGGAGATAAACTGCTAACGGGCCGGCGTCGACTCAAAGTAAAGTTGATCATGTAAACGTTTGAACTGCATGTACAGTGTGAGTATTTACACCCGGATCACAGGTCGAAGAACAAAGTAAACATTTCAAAAAGTGTTTGGCTGCATCAGAACCCTACTTCTCTGCTGTCGAGTCTACGAAACACTAAACAGAAATAAAACCTGCTCAGAATTCAGCTTACATAAATATATCTGTGTGTGTGTGTGTGCGCGCATTGTTCACTACACAGCATGAATAATCAGCTTTGGCAATTAAATTAAACATCTAAAAACATCAGCAGAAGCTTTCCTACTCAGCTGTGAAATGATTTTAAGTTTCATTTTCACATCGCAGATATCCATAAAAGATGCTAACGTCAGCGTTTAGTTTGCTACACTTTGTGTGTGTGTGTGTGTGTGTGTGTGTGTGTCACAGGTTGTCAGTATAACCTTTGTCCCCCCTGTAGGTCTAAAAATGGCTACAAACAGCGTCCTGAGCTGGGCGCCGTCATCATCACGCTAAAAAACAATGAATCTTTAGCTCCGCCTCTTTGAGTCGCTGCGAGAACTTCGATGGGAGCCAAACTGAATAAAATCAGAACATTTTGTGCACTGGAACTTCGATTGGAGGTCATTCCAACGTTTTCCACTGAAGGTTAGGCAGTGAAACAGACACAAAGGTCCGATTGGAATTCAGAGGTTCTGTTTGACCATCAGTCTTCACTCCGTCAGTTTACTCACGGACATTTTGAAGCATTTCTTCATGCAAAGAATATCGAAATCTGACAGAATGGATCAGTAACACGTCTGAAACGCACCCGTCACACTTCCAGGTGATTCTTTCTTTGTTTGGCCCGTAGAGCCAGCTAAGCTGGAGAATCTTATTTCAATGATAAATAATGGATTCAAAAATGTGAGGCCATCTGTTCCAGTGCACTCAGGTTTTCACTTTGCTCCCCATGTAAGCTCTCCACCGTCAAAAGCGCCGCGTCTGATTTCCTTCTATTCTTCTGTAAAGCCTCCAGACAGAATCGGTTTCCAGCTCAAATCGGTCAATTCAGGAAGCACATCGTCATTTATCTGCACAAAAATAAAACCTCTTCGCCGTCTTCACTCTCCTGTTTGTTATTTACTGAATTGAAGGGATCTTCCAGATGTCTGCACCAGTCATTATGTACACAGCTACAGAAATGTGATATTCTCAGTTCCATGGCAGCATCCGTTTGGATTCTACGCCGGACGATTGAGTCTCTTTTGCTGAGTGAACGTGACAGAAACGTCCCAAAGTCTCTCCTCTCGTCTCCGGCTGTGCTTTAAAAAGTCTCTCGAGCGCGTCCTCGTCTTCTGGCCAAATGTTGAACATTCAGCCCCCGAAGCTCCCCCCCCCCCTTCCAAATACAAACGGATTAGAAAATTCATCGGCTAAAACACCTAAAACGTACCGTAATATTTACACCCCACGACGGACGCAACACAAGTTTTCATAAGTTTAATTTCAGCAGAATAAGTACTATACAGTTGGAGTACACTGTCCTTTACACAGCGCACCTGCAGGTGAGGATGTCATGTTTTCTGATTCAGGTCACAGTTGGAAGCCATACTGATGATTAATGTTACATTCTGCACGACTGTGGCATTTTTCATTTTTCGTTTGGAATGCAGAAGAAAGTCGTCACCGCTTGTGACCTACGCGTGACGTGTTTATTATTTCCTGTGTTTTGTGTGTTTGTCGTGTTCCTTCCAGCTGATTCGGATCATTTCGCCATCAGTCGCCTGAAGCTCGCTCACTTTGTTCATCCTTAAAAAAACCAAACATTTTAAAATTGTAATGTCTCTTCTTTTAAAATGACGTCTCTGAACGCAGCCTTGACTGAATTTATAATGTTTTTATGATCCTGTTGTGTCGACACACAGCAGGATGAAGCCTGTGACCTTTAACCTCCACCTTCCTCTCTGCTGACCTTTCATTGACTGTTAGATGACTTTTAAGGCGGATCTATGGAAATAAAAACGATAATGATGATTTTTTTTTTAAACTGATACTTGTTTTTGTCTTTTTTAAAATAATTTAAGTGAATGGTCTGAAATGATACCACTTCCTGTTTCCTGTCGTCTCAGCCCTGATGGCGAATGTGTCCGTCGAAAAAACCCCATGATCCCTCGCTGTTCCCCTCCCGGCTCGTTAAAAGTTTCTGCTAAGCGTCTGTCTTTGTCTCGGGCTCGCCATCAGCGGTGAGTCATCCCTCCGCCCACCTGCCCCCCCCCTCCCCATATTCCACTGTGCTGCATCTCCCTCCTCCCACACATTTTGAACATACAAGGTTTGTGTTGGTGTGTGTGTTCTTGTGATGTGTGAGAGCTGTGACAGAGCCGATCTACCCCCCCCCCCCCCCCGACCACCACCACCCCCTTCCCCTTTTGTGCCCCACCCCCTTCCCCTGCGTTTGTAGCCTAGCAAGGCGAGGCGCTCATTCGCATGTGTGTGTGATAGCGGGGAGGAGGAACGGCGGAGGGCGGCGCTGCCATGGGCAGAGACTGGGGCGGGGGCCCGCTCGGGTGAGGGTGGGGCTGGGGGTGACCGTGGCCATGGGAGGCCCTGGGTATGGTGGAGGTGGCGGCTGGGTGCAGGGGGTGGGGGTAGGAGGAAGAGGTGGAGGAGGAGGAGGCCGCCTGGAGCTGGTAGCTGGTCGCCGACGAAGGCCCAGAAGACGAGGGCGTCGGGTGGGAGCTGCTGCCCCCCTTGGGTGGCTGGGGGGGCGGAGTCTGGTTGAGCTGGATGGAGATGTCGGAGGAGACATCGGAGGCACTGCGGCCACGCTGCGGCGGCGGCCACGAGTCCGGGTGCAGGAACTGACCGCTGTAGTCGCTGCAGTCAGACATGCGGGGGCGGTAGAGGGCGGGGTGAGGCCTGTACAGCTCCTCCTCAGCGTAACGCTTCATGAAGAGGTACACCGACATCACTCCTGCACCCTGTGATGGACACACAATAACACAACACAGTGACGTCGAGAACAGGACCATGGGCGGAGTCTCCGTTTGACCAGAAGAAAACAGCCTCTGCTGGACTGGGCAGCCCATCTTTTATTCTTCTTAGTCTGATAACTTCAGATCCAAATTCTGATGACTAAAATCCTTCAATTTCAAGATTTCTGTAATTTGACAACTGTTGGAAAAATTTTGCATGATGGGAGCACACAACTATTTGAGTCAGGTAATAGTCACTTTTTGACATTTTGCTGCGGAAAAAAAATTACACAATAAAACTAAACAGCTGTCTGAGGGTGTGAAACTGCTCTTTAACAAAAAGAACTGCAAACATTTACTTAAAGTTGTTGGTGCAGATCTGCATCCAACAGAATTTAAATATATTAACAAGGAAATAAAAATGTCTGAGGAGGAAGAGAGCTGGTCTCTGCTCCCTCGGCTGTTTTCTGGTTTTTATGACTGAGGTTATGAATCCAACGGCTCCTTTGGCACTTTATGACTCACTCCTGCAGGCACTTTCCATTTAACACACTCGCTTTTATTGCTGTTTTTATGTAAATGACTATTGACAGCATAGTGAGAAGCAGCTTGGGTAGATGATGAAGACGTGTTTCCCACCGGAGACCACAAATTCTTCATTTTAACATTGAAAAAAATAGTTATTAATAACATTTGGTGGTATTTTGTGACAGAAACGATGTCAGTGCTGGAGGGGAGAAAGGGAGACGACGACCACCCCCCGGCTCTTTCGCTGGTACAACAGCAATCAAACGAACTGCAGAGTTTTCAGCAAATCCCCAGAAGCCCAGAGGTTTTTATGAAACCCCAGAATAAGCATCATGCTTGTTTTGGTAAAACCGCAGCACGCTGGCTGCCATCAAACGGTGCATTTAGGAAAATCAGGATCGTTTTGCAGAGAGTTGACAAAAAAAAAAAAAAAAAAAAAAAAAAAAAAAAAAAGGCTCATCGCTCCTCAGCGGAATCAACCATCATCAAAAATATACTCATGTTTCACTTTTCATCATCAGGAGTTGGGAAGAATAAGAATAAGAGAAGAAAAGGATGACGAGAGGAACAAGATAAAAAAAGATGTAGAAAATGAGTTAAGAGAGGAGAGAAGAAGGAATGAATAACTGATAAGACAAGAGTAAAATAAAACAACAGGAGACAAATGATGAGAAAAGAAATGTGAAAAGGTGACAAGGGAAGGAAAGAAGAGAGGAGAGAAGGAAAAAGGGAGCAGACAAGGAGACAAGAAATGAGGAGGACAGATGGCCAGAGGAGAGGAGAGAAGGACAGGATGAAGGATTAGGAAATGAAAACCAGGAGGAGGAAGGGTTGGAGTGGGACAGAGAAGAAGAGGAGATAGAATGAAAGGACAAGAGGGGAGGAGATAAGGGGAGAGGAAAGGAGACAAGAGGATTAAAAAGCTGCAGATGAAAGACGAAGGGACGAGATAAAAGTAGAGGACGGACAGACAGAGGAGGAGACGGAGAGACCTCCCCTCCTCCCCACTGAGGAAGATTTGGCTGTGCTGCTGCCCTCAAGTATCAAGCTATTAACATTTATGAATATTGATGCAGGCAGGATGACGAGCTCCTACGCAGGATCTCTGTAAATGTGTGTGTGTGTGTGTGTTTGCTGAATACGTCTGCATCCAAACAAGCTACAAGCAGTTTGTGTGATTGTGTGTTCAGATAAATGATGCTTGGTTGCCGTCCAAAGAAGATTCCGCATAATTTGGGTGTGTGCATCTGTGTGTGTGTGTGTGTGTGTGTGTGTGTGTGTGTGTGTGTATGTGTGTCTGTGTGTGTGTCTGTTCACATTAAGTCTTATCAGTTCCATAGCATCAGTAAATGTTAAGCATCAGGACACATTAGTGTCTCTGTGAAGTGCCTGGTGTGTTTTGTTGTGTTTACTTGGATGCATCTGCAATGTGTGTGTGTGTGTGTGTGTGTGTGTGAATGATGTGTATTTTGTCCACATATCCAGTGTGATATCTTGTAAGTGTGGTATAAATGCATCATTTTGCTGTCTGTGTGCATTTATACATACAGTTCATGTTCATGTGTGATTACATCTGTGTGTGTGTGTGTGCGCTCTGCGTACATCACCTCTTTGAGCAGGAAGGAGGAGGCAGCGAAGGCGAAGGACCAGCCGTAGTGGTAGTGGAAAAACTGTTCTGGCTCTCTGGGTCGGTTCATCACCTCATCATTAATACTGGAGATGTACAAGACCAGACCCACAACCAGGCTGAGACCTGTGGGCGCACACACACACACACACACACACAGACACACATTAGTACATATCCAGGCTCTTCTGAATCTCTGATACTTTTCTGTGAGCAGGGACTTGAATGTCTCCAGGCCTCTGATATACAACAGGCCTTTTGATGTCTTTGTAGTTGTGTGTATATAAGTGTGCGTGCTGTGCAGCTGGAATAACTAATGATAGCGTGTCCTGGTTGTACTGTAAATAGGCTGAGAAATTCCCAACAACAGGCTGCGCTGTGGTAAAGAGATAAACAAGGACACACACACGCACTGACTCCTCATTAGGAGTGTGTCACAGCTTCCTCCCCTGTCGACAGACTAACCGCTGCAGCTGACCTCTAAAATCCTGCACCGAAAGCTCCGACACATGAAACACAGCGCAGAAGCTTCCCTTTGAAAGATGTGTCGATATTAAAAACACACAACGCTGAACAAACGGGAACAACAACAAACGCTGTCCGACATGGACTTCCACGCCACGCGTTAAGCCGGATTTAAGCCTTTGGGGAGTGAAGCCGATGTGCCCCTCCCTCAAAGATGTCCTTACACGTCTGTGGTTGATCCGCATCACAGCAGCCCCAAAGTTACCTGTGTGCCAAGGTGGCGTCAGATTTTAGTTCGAAGGTCACAGCGTCATGGACCTTCCTCTGTGGTCCAACCGTCACAACGCTCACTGAGCCATCTGCTCCTGACTGGAGAGACCTGCTCGACGTGACAGCTGTGCCAAATGGGACCAATCAGAGCCGGAGACATGTGGCGGCAGATTCCTGTGAGCTCGGTTTGGACTCAGTTTTATTTCTCCTGATTAAACGGCAAATGTTTTTATGACCACAGTTTCACTTCAACTCGTTTCAAAGTTGGAGGCAAAGTGACAGAAACAGGAAGTGCGTACGTCGTCATGGTAACAATAATAACAAGAAACATACAGACTGCATCTCTGATGAAAGATGTCGACTTTGGTTAAAATCAGAGACATCAAACCATCCTTGTTTGGTCACATTACTCAGGTTCCCATCATCCACACAAACTGGGAATCGAGCACGGTCAGATCGAATTGCACTTCGCTTGTGTCATCATCACCAACCAGCAGCAGAGCCAAATGATGACGTCATAAGGGTCAGGAACTGCAGGACGCCCTGAAGCGTGAAGGAAACTGCACCGGTTCATCCCTCAATTACAGAGACAACTTAAGAGAAAAATTATAACTCAGCTGAAAAACTGAAAACACAGAAAAACAAGAAAGGAAGAAAATAAAAAGGAGGTGAAAACAGGAAAACCATGAAGGTTGTAATGATCACATTTGGCCATGAGATGGCAGCGTTGTGGCTAAATGCTCATCAGAGCAGGAGCTGCCTTCAGGCGTCAGGGTGGTGAACCACAAGTGTGGAACACACACACAAACAGACACACACTTACAGCGATGGGAAAATACCAGAGAGGAAGAAAAAGAGAGAGAGCGAGAGGAGAGAAATCACTGGAGGAAGGAGAGTCAGGAGAAACAGGAGGAAACAGCTGGGCCACGGCCGCCATGTTTGACCTGCAGGCGCTTTCATGACGACAGTTTTCACGACAAAAATACACACAAACTGACTGAGACAAAATCAGCTGTAACCGTTGTGTTCTTTCCTCCTCTGTCCTGCTGTGAGAGGAATAATTGCAGCGTCGCCTTTTGGAAAAGCAAACTTTAAGAGAACGAGCCAAACAAACACAAACACTTTTCTCAGAGGTGGGATTGACGTCAGTCGATTTCTGTGATCGATGAACTGTCAGGCAGAAATATCTGACTGCTTTCAGAAAATACCAAACAGTGACTGGATGTTGAAATCACTTGATGATAAGAGACATGACTCAAAAAAAAAATTTGGTACAAAATTTCTTCTTACATTAATTGAGGAATTTTCCTTTAACTAATGTTTGTTGTGAAATTTGTATTCTTTTTGGATATAAAGGGTGATATAATATTTCATGTTTCATATTTTATATCATATTTCAGATGAAATGCCAGAAATTAAATATCTTTATTTCAGATTTTTCCATATTAACAAAGCTCTTGTTACATTTAATAAAATAAATACAAGAGAATTCTATTAGAGCATATAAAATGAATATATAAAAACCAAATTGGGAAGTTTAAAGTCTAATTCTCTAATGTGTGTATGCATTATGATTGTGCAGACTAGTGTGTGTTAGTGTGTGTCTGTGTGCGCACGCATGACTTCATCTCCATATTGGCTCGGTGGCATTTCTATGACATCATGTTTGTCACGACCGTCCAACTGTCCACTCAGCAGTCCACCATGCTAAGCTAGCACCTGTGAGGTAAAGCTTGCCTCATGCAAAAGAACTAAAATAAAAAAAATAAAATAAAAAAAGGAAGGATGATGTCATCCTATCGGCTCGGAGACAGAGACGGTGACTAACAAGGTCCAAAAAATTCCCCAACAACCCCTTCATCAGCAGAGCTCGATGTAACTGTCCGGAAACGGCAGCCGGCTGTCTCGCAGCGATACGAGGAGGTGACGCCACCCGGCTGGCTGCTGGGATTCTGCTCCCTAACAGGACACAAGATTTCACAGCTTCGGTTCATCAGCCTGACGGAGGGAGTTCATTCCCTCAGAACTGACCCAAAGGAAGAGTTCAGTTCTACCTTTGAACTGAACAGTGTTAGAAGTATCAGTGCATGACACTTGACAGTGAAGGTTAATTACACTTCTCCTGTCAGAATATACTAAAAATCAAAAGAGCTCAACACTGAGGGAAGGTTAGTTTGATGTGGAGAGACAGTTGAGTGTTTTCTCTGCTGCCAAAAATGGTTTCTTGAGCCTGAGCGGATGCTGCTGGAGGTTTTGTCGTTTGATTAAAGTGTCTTCTGGGCAGACGGGAGGCCGCTGCGACTCGGTATCTGAAAGGGACCAGACGGGCCGGAACTTGCTGGCTAGGGTGCTAACCTCAGTCCAAGAAAAGACACAGAAGGAGAAGCTGGAGAGGAACAAAGTTCAATGCTAAATTCACGGATACAACAACTGATGTAGCAAAAACTATTCAAAGTCAAGCCTGTTTGATTCTAATTAAAAAATATTTGCTTTGTGAGTTCTGTTAGAATATCGTGTTTTATCTAATATCAGAAGGTTTCTGCTGGTTTTGACGGGTTTTCCCACCCAGTTATTTTCTGACAGGGCCAAATGATTTAGATGCAGAGGCTCACTCTCCTGGTTTAATGGACTCCCAGGTGGGTCAATAAAAGAAGAAGTGTGATCAAACATTTCATCCAGTAACTTTCCGCTCGGCTCTTCAGGCTTTCAGCTATGTGGCTGGAATACAATTCGACTGCAGTGAAATTACAGGAGAACCAAAACCGAAGACATAAAAAAGGTGTCAGCCAGAACACCAGCCTCATTAAAGACTTTGTGATTAAGATGTCAAACCACAACTAACTTCTTCTCCAGTTGAAACTTTCTTCTTTTCACTTCTTTTTTTTTTTTAACTAGGAGCCTGTGGTGAAATATATCACTGCTGGCCAGCAGCTTCCTCACAGAGAGCAATTATTTAGAATTAAATCCAATTCACTGGGCAGCCACCAGAAAGAACAAGGTAAGTCTGACAAGCTGTCAGCTTGAGAGGAGCTGCAGAGTCTCCCGTCCATTCAGCTGTCTGCTTTTATCATTAACCATGAAGGATGTGCCGCTTTTTAACACCTTATTTCGGCCGACAGGTGATGGAAGAATTTGATCCTTTCACACTGCCCTTATATTAAACTGTACTGTACTGTGCTTCCCTCAGACTGACGGCCTGCTTCTATAGTCTGATGAATCTGCGGCGTTCTCCAGCTATCAACAAGAACAGCTGTTTGAACAACAAAGACAGCTCTTCTTTTCTCCGGCACCACAGACTCTTTCCGGCCAATTACCTTTATGTTGGTGCTTCTTGTGGAACGTCAAAGAAAATTTGTGCAGCAACGCGACCCCACCGGAGCTTCAGGACAATGTAATTGCAGTAAAACTGTAACCTCAGCAAGTCTCAAGTCTCTCCGATGCAACGCCTTCCTAAATCCTTTTTATTGAAGAAATTGGAACGAGTTGTAAATCTCTGCCGCAATCACGTCAAACTTTGAAGCTCTCCCAGGCTGCTCTGACCCCAGAGCAGCCTGGGAGAGTTCACGGTGAGGTTTAACTGCTTGATCATAAACTTTTGCAAGATGTCCAGCCAAAAGGCAAAGACAATATTCCTCCATGGAGGTGCATCTGTCCTATTGGCCGGTTTGAGCTCGCATAATTTTACTTCTGGCCCAAATTTACAGCTCGCATCACATTTAGCACCGTTATAAAATGTTTTTTTCCCCCTCAGACCTCCCTTGTACAGATTTTTCGAACAGCTGTGTGCTGAGCTTCTTCTCCCAGCTTTGTAATAACTGCAAGATGTAGGAGAATAATTGGAAAATATGGAAACAAACCGTGACAGGAAGAGCCTGGAGTCTGCGGTTGTTGTACAACTACAAAATTAGTGTTCTGCTTGTTTTTTCAATTGTTTGCAAACGGAAACAGATGAGCCTGTATTCCTCCTCAGGAACATCAGTTACAGTGTGGAAGACGTGTTTTCTCGGCTCTTCACATCACCTGATAGGATGAAGAATATTCCAGAGACGAAGGCGAGGATGGTGCGCTGAGGCCGGATGTGTCCGATGTTGCTGATGACGAAGGCGGTGAAGACAAAGAGCAAGGAGATCATCGGGAAGGGGGTGGCGGTTCGGACCATTTCTAGAACACAAGGGGGGAAAAGAACAAAAACCAAAAACTGAGACCTGGTTTATAATCAAAGACCACGTAAAAGGTCTTTAAAAGTTTTAAGGCAATGTGGGACCTTTAAGTCGAAGACTTTTCACCAGGCAGCCATCATTATGTGTGTTAGTGAGCAGATTATGACTCTCACCAGCCAACAGATAATCAGGCAGAGTTAAACACAGAATCTTATAGCTGCCAGCGAAGACAGAGAGCTGTAATTCACTTTCCATGTTGTGCTCACGGCTGCTAGTCGAAGCTAATGAAACTCAATCACACAGACTGGTCCACGTTACTGTCAGCAAAAGAAGGAACAGAAAACTGGACTTTTCAGAGTAAAACTAAATGGCAGTGTGTGGGTGATTAAGTGTATTTTAATACAAACGCAGGCATGGTGTGATCCTCTGCTGTATCCTCAGAACCAGAAGTCCACTGGATGATTTACTCAGTAACGTTTAAACAAAGTTAGAGCAAATGGCTTTGCAGTCTGTTCTCATTGTTGCATACACTTCTAGAAAAAGTTTGCAGCATAAGCAAACCAGTTTGATGACAGAAAGTGCAGAACCTGATTCGGAGTGATTAATGTTGAACATAATCAACGTAAATGTTAATTCGTATTAATTCAGATTAATGTTGCCTGGTCCATCAAGACCAAATCCTGCTCTGTCAGACTCTCAATTTTGACCAAAAGAGACAAAATAATGTCAAAATATTTCCCCTGAATGTGAAAGTGTGTATTTCACGTATAGACTTACTGAGTATGTTGGCTGTGTTTTCTGTGGTGATCTCTATCTCCGGCTCGGTGAAATATTCAGACGCCACACACCGGCCTTTCTCTGGTCCTAAGAGAAGAAGACAGAATGAAGATGAAGAGATGAGTCACCTTCGGGTCACAAACAATCAGGAAATATTCACACAGTTAAAGAAAACACAGGCAAGAAAAAGAAAGGTAAACAGAGGTTAAAAACAATCGGATGATAAGAGAGCTGAGAAAAAAAGAAATCAGAGAATAGAAAGCAGAGGGAAAGTAAATTGAAGGTGGAGACAGATGGAGAAAAGATCTGAGCTGACAGAGACAGGAGCTGAATACAAACAGCACAATTAGCCTCACACTGTCGGCACAGAGAGACACACAAAACGCACATCTGTGTCTGCATGAAAATACATGGCGACTTCGTGTTCGTTTCCATCACGACTGAACCAACAACCCGGCAGGACACCGAGGAGGTCGTGAATCTTTACAGCCTTCGTGTCACGGTGGACGATGGGTTTCGATCCTGCACTGCAGGTGTCGAGGTCTCCTGCTCAATTTTCAGGGCCCGCTGTGCGTTCTGAAGTCGAGCGCCCCGAAGTGAACAATCAGAAGAAATAAATAAGAGGTGGAAGTTTAAGGTTCATGAAGTCATGAATGAAATTTAAAAGTCTGAAAACCAAAAACTCACAGAGGAGTTTTCAGAGAAGAAGAGTTGTACTATCTGCTGCTCTGAGTCTCTGCAGACACACACACACACACACACACACACACACACACACACACACACACACACACACACACACACACACACACACACACACACACACACACACACACACACACACACACACACACACACACACGTTCCAAATGCCACCAGCGTTTCCCTCCTCTGACCTTTTGTACCAGGCGTCCAATAACAGGGAAACACAAATATGGCTGCCTCCCCAGAGCGAACACCATGATGACCCGAAACGCAGAGACAGCCACCACAATAAGGACAGTTATTTGTATCTGTAGTGTGTGTGTTTGTGTCTCAGTGTGTGCATGAATGAACAGCTGCTGGAGCATCACCGTCATCATCATCATCATCACAGGCAAAATTCAACAGGAAATGACTCAGTCCCATGATTCACACGGACAGCTTTGAAAACATATGACTACTTTGGATTGAAGTCTATGGGAAAATGTCCCTCCTTCTCCCTGATTTATTAGCTCAGTAAATGTTTTCCTGATGTGTTTATGGTCATTTTTCATAAATGACACAAAAAGGGAAGTAGCAGGATTTTGGGGAAACTGAACCTCAACTGACTTCAAACTTGAAAATACAAAATAAACTATGATAAAGAATAAATAGACAATAACAGTAAAAAAGTCAAAATGTGACTGACCTGCTACGAAGCAGACCCTCCACAGACCCGAGTGCAGCGCCATCTTGACCTCGGTGGTCTGGTTCTGCTGCAGGACGATCCCCTCCTCCATCAGCAGCCAGTAGTCCGTTGACACAGCGACGCCCACCAACAGCAAACCGCACGCCCCGAAAACTGATGAGAGCAGCGTCAGAGCCCTCGTGCTGAAGGAACTCATCTGGGGAGAAGAAGGAAAGACAGCAAAAAGTAAGAGGAGAACATTTCACAGACTGACCGAGAAGAATCTCTGAGTGCAACCCCTCTTGACTTTCATTCACTCCGGCTGTTAAATATGGATGTAATATCGGTCAAGAGGGAAGATGGAGCAAGAGGGCACTGAGGAGAGCAGATGAGAATGGTCAAACCGAGTTCATGTTGAAAATATCAAAACTTTACAAAGTTACAAGAGAAAACTTGGCCTTGACTTAAACTGAAAAAATGATGACAAACCAACAAAAGGCTCACAGACGGCTCACACAGCTAAGATTTATGTAACACAGTTTTAATGCTCACAGCAAATGAGTCCGTGGAAGGAGGTCAAAATACATAAAAGGCAACACTACAGGAAAAGACTGGAAGGTGGCAACACAAAGAAACACACATACAAACAAACTGGCAACATGAGGGAGGATTACTGTGACTATATCGACCAGGGTGGGAAGAACAGAAACACAAGCATTTTCAAATTAAACAGGAAATGACAAGGTGAGTGTAACCTTACGGGAGGTCAACACAAGAAATGGCACGTGGAAGGAAATGATTGTTCAAATATCACAAAATTATTTAAGAAAAGAATTAACAAACAAGAAAACAAAGTCCCTAAAAATGACAAGAAACTTAAATATAATGGGAAAAGATAAAATGTATCTATCTATCTACTCTTTTATTTCAGTTGTCCTCTGCCATAAATAACCTTTCTGATGGTGATCATGTCATCAGGTAACATGCAGTGCAGTTTGACGCTCACTAGGTGGCAGAAATGCTGCCATGAGTCATTTCAGCTGTTGACATGCTGAGAAACATTATCACACACACACACACACACACACACACACACGCAGCAACTGATCCATCCAGTCAAAATGGAGGTCACATTCCTCATGCTGTTGTTTGTGCTGGTTAAGCATGCTGGACTCTGCTGGTCTGGCCGGCGACTATAAACACCCAGAATCCAACTCTGCTCAAACACAGAACTGGACTGGAAGGACTGAGGACACCGACGTAGACCACAAACGGGTCCAAAACGTCCTCTCAGACCAGCACCGCAGCACATTTTATCTGACCAAACCAGTCTGAGGTCTCCTGGTCTGTCTTTGGGTTCATTCTTCTGCTCGTTTGTGCATCTTCTTGTAATTAAATATTATATTATATATTATTTCCCCCCTCTGGCTCTTTGTCGTGGCCTTAAGAGTCGGGTCAGGTCAACAGCCAGCCCACATAATTATGTAAGAATGTCCTAAAGAGTCAAAACATTTTGAATTAACTTTATTGCTGAAAGAACAAGAAGAGTTGGGCCATTTTCATGAAGCCATCTTTTACTGGGGAGACTCCATTTCTATTAAAAGGAAACATTCATGTCTTTAACTTCCCTTTTTGATTGTTTTTGTATTTCAGGAAAGCAATCTTTTTTTTGATACATCATGATGATTTCTTTGTAAAATGCTATAATGCTAATGGAGAGATTCCATTTATTTCTATTTTATAAACAGTGTTTCTTTACCCACTGATCTTGGCTGCCTGACTCTTTTTACTCTCTCACATATGAAATTTAAGAAGCACATTTACATCCAGAATTGATAGAATCAAAATGAGTTTATTTGATATTTTAAACGCGCACAGACAGCTCTGAGGGCAACTTGTTGATTTGAGCTGAACCCAGTGGGAGACGAGCCAGAGGACCAACAGCTCCAGGCCACCGGCTGGAGTTTGATGGACTCGTCCCGAAAGTTGACTGCAAACTGACAAAGAACTTTTTTTTCAACTGCATCTACAAGAGCGATGTTTACGGCGTTCCCGATGATAAACGAGGCTCCGAACAGGAGGCTGAAGACGGTTCAGTGCTTCTTTAAAATGTTAGTTACGAGGCTGAGAGAGAAAGAAGCAGATAAGCGAGCAGCGCGGAACAAAAGCAACTCGACAGCATCCCAACAGATAAGGAGGGAAAAGAAAGTGGCTGTCAGGAGGGAGGAGAGCGAAGAATGACCTCATCAGTCAGCCGCCACACTGCAGACAATTCGCTCACTCTGACACGAGTCACCTGCTACAAATATTTGATATGGTAAAACACGGCTTGCCTCGGGGGAACCAATCAGATAATCCCCCTGCGAGACGGTGGCAGACGTGCAAGTGTGTGTGCATTTTGTGTGTTTGTGTGACAGTCACATAGATTTAAAGAAGCGCACACATACTGTAGACGCACAAATGCACAAACTGGTGAAAATGGCAGCTCTTCATTAAAGGTCCTTACGATGTAAATGTAGATATTCATGCTCTCCTTATTATAAAGCAGCGCTACCAAGTTTTATATGATTATTATCAAATATTAGGCAAAGAAAGCAACATGCAAAAGAAAAGTTACTGACCTTGTTGTTGTGCACTTAAATTCTACAGTTTAATATTTTTAATTTGAAAAAACCTCATTGTCTATTTTTCAATATGAAGATACTTTCAGACATGACGTTTGACATAACATGTTGTTGGTTCTTTCATTATGAATGGATACATGATGCTTTATCCTCCGTGAGGTCTTTGATCCAAAATTATGTGTAGGTTCTATATTAATACAATGAAATTATCAAAGACCTGGACTTCTGTGTCTTTGTGATGTCGCAACTCAGAAAACAGCCAGCCAATCAGAAGGAGAGAACCGGATCCTCTTGAATATTTCAAGCATGTGTGTTTGTTTTTCAACCGCGTGCCAAAAATGCATCCACATCGCAGAAGAACACAAAGTGAAAGTGCTATAACTCGAATTAGCGCCGTGACTTTTTCCTCTGTCTGCAGAGTCAAACACGTTCAGCGCTTTAGTAGAGGTCAGCACCCCAAAAAGTCACATCCCCTGAATCAGACCGAGGTGATTTGTGCTTGTGCTCGTGTAAATAAGCATCAGTCTTAGTGATGGAAATGTCAGGCTGAACACAAGAGGCAGTCAGACGCTCAGCGCTGCTGAGTCAAAACACACAAATCCATCCACTTAGAACGGAGCAGAGGGAGCTGAAGACCTGCAGGAGGCTGATAACTGTGTCGCCCTGCGGCCTTTCACACGGCTTCATTCACGCCTTTTCACATTCTTTTAGCTAAAACATACAGAATATGATGGAGGTGCCTGTTTTGTTGTTTGGTTTGGTAATTTGTCAGATCTAAGAATTTGCTCATGTAGCTGCTGCAGCTCTTTGAAATGCACAAACTGTATCCTCCTGAAGGCGAAGAGCAGTTTTTACAGAAATACGCGGCAGTGAAGAGAAAAAGGTTTAAAACTTGCGGGCTAACTGCTCAGCACAGAGGTTGTAAGGCTTTCATTTTCTGCTTTTTGAACCCCAAACAAAAAATTCTGAAGGAATGCAAAACAAAAATCTGAATATATTCTTTTTGTTTCTTTGCTCATTTGAACTATCTTGTTATTTTCCATACTTAGTGGAATCTACTGCATTTATATACATACATATTTTTTGGTTGATTTTTTTCTAGCTCTAATTAGATTGAGTTTTTAACAAACTTTAGATTATTTACAAATAAATGCTTCATATGATTGTGAATTTTTCTTTCTTAAGCTAGAGGTTAGCACACCAGCTAATTTAACCTTAACCATGTAATTCTCCTTTGTCAAAGACAAAAAGATTTCTTCTGGCTTTGCATTGGGCTTTAAAAACCACGCTAACTGTAAAAATAAAGGCATAAAAATATTTGGGTGTGTGCTATTTTCATCACATTCATGTTTTTAATTCTGTTACTGTGACTTTAAAACTGCAGAGAGACGAAAAGCCTGGAGAAAATGTGAGTTTAGAGGACAAGAACTATTGTGATGGGTCAGTGCATGAGCGCTTTTATACACACACACACACACACACACAGGCCTGTGTTTGCTGAGACAGCTGACAACAAATGAGCAGGGAGCAGGTAGTCTTTGTAGTTTAAGCCTTGAGACTATAACCACAATTCCCAGGTTGCACCAGCAGCTAACTAACTGTGTGTGTGTTTGTGTGTTGGGAGACTCCAGGAGCGATGTAATGAATTACAGATGAATGGAGCCGTGATGCCAAGGAGCAAACAGTCAGAGGTAATGATGTGGGGAGGAAGGAGTGAAGGATGATGAGAGAGGGAGGATTAGGAAGGATGTAGGGGGTGAGGGAAATGAGAAAGAGGAGAGGAAGTGGACAGAAAGGGACCGAGGGAGGCAGACAGTGAAGATAGGAGAATGAAAATGAGGGAGGAAAGAGGATGGAAGTAAGAATCAAGGTGCTAAAAGTGGAAGAATGAGGGAGAAAATAAGGTATGAAGGAAAGGTAGAGGGAACAAAGGGAAAGCGGGATGGGGGGTTGGAAGAATAAAGAAAGGTTTGTAAGGTGTGATTAAAGGACACTCTGGTGGAGATAATGAGTTCATTTAGTTGCTGACAGATTAAGATGGGATTTTTCTTTTCAGTAAATGAAACAGGAATGTGTGTCTGCCGGAAATAGAAGAAACAGAACAGCCGTGAGTCCAATACGACATATTTTTATTCCATAGGTCGTCCTCTGTTTCTCTGTCTTTCCTGGAGGACAGTTGGCATCATAATGCAGCTGCTTTGTCCTCGTCACGCCTCAGCCTGAAGATAATGCTTGGATCTTTTTGTCGTCTCCGTGTAGGATGACTTCTGTTTGGTCTAAATTCAGTAATAATCAATAAATCGATAAAAAAAAAATGAAGAAAATTTGAATTTTCTCTTTGGTTCGTTGGACAGGAGACCGAGGAGCCGTCCACCACTGTGGTGCTGCTTCCTTCACTCCTTCCTCTCCTCTCCCTTCTCCCTTCCCTCTCTCCAACAGGGCCACTACTTTATATTTTCAAGCTTTCAAATGACTGAATTGAATTCAATATATTTGCATTTTCCAAACAGAGCAGATATAAACCTTCTTGGTTAAAAAATGACAACACATAAAGATGACGCTTTTGGGAGAAACTTCCTTTTCAGAGACAGAAGCCTCACGATGTGGAGCCATCCGTGGCTGGCCTGGCCCATCAGCAGACGCTTGAAAAAAGTAAGTTTCTTCATTGCAAGGCAGCCGCTGCCACACAGAAACACTCTGCACTATTTGAAGTTTTCCTCCGATTTATTATTAATTCTGTTTAATTTTATTGGAGACTTAGAATCATCCTCAACAAAGTCCAACTTAATGAGTGAGTGTGCCTTGCTAATTAAAGCATTAAAGGAGGGTTGTCAGTGTAGGAGCGATAATAAGTTGCCTTAATCAGGAGCTTTGTACATATGAATTCATTTCCGGAAATAGGCCATTTACTTAATAAAGAGTCCATTGTGCTGTAAAGTCTGAGAGATGGTTTTTATCTACTATCAACAATTCTCTTCATTGAGGGTTACTTTGGTGTGTTCGTGTTCATAATTGTACATCTTACACAATGAGGAAAGCCTCAGTTTGAGTCACACAAGCGAGATGTAACCTGTAATCAGACCAAAACCAGCCGATAATACGGCTTCAATGTGGGATATAAAGCACCAGGACATATTAAAAAGTAATGAATGTGTCATCACAGGAAAGGATAGCTGCCTAACTTTTACCTCTCCCCCAAAAAACTTTCACAGTTTGAAGGCCGAGGAAACTTTACTGAGGTGACCATCTCAGCAAACGTTGGACTTTTGATTTTTGGCTCCAGAAATTAAGCAAGGATATGAAAAAATGAGGGCCTGAGAAAGAAGAGATGACGGGTTCGTGTGGGCCAGCGTGGATACAAGAGAAGCAACTGCTGAGCACCGTGAAACTACATGTCCAATGGTGCCAGGCGGGGCTCCACAGATGGCGTTCCCAGGTCAGCTTGCTATAGTCGAGGTGGACGCCTGTTTCTGTTGAGAAGGCAATATGTTCCTCTGTCAGCAGTGAGAGACCGGAGCCAACTGGCACGAGGAGAGATGGATATTTAAAGACGGGAAGTATGGAGGACGAGACGGGGAGAGGAGAGAGAAGGGGGTGAAAAAGTAGAGAAGGAACATGAGGCAGGTGGAGTCCAGAACATTGGTTAAATCCTTAAAGTCTAACGACAGAATCAAAGCGTGAAGGAGGAAGTCAGTTAGAGCTATTCAGACATATACTCAAAGTACCGAGAACTACTTCTGACTGGTATTCTCAAGACGAAATATTTCGAGGAATTACGCTGAACCACGTTCAGGTCTCTGAAAACCGCAAGAAGACTCTAATTTCTCAAAGCGGTACTTAAGACGATGAAAGCTTTGGGAAACAAACTCTCATCTTGTAGTCTACAGAATGACTGCTGGACTGATAAAGATAATTAGCTTATGCGGCGGGCAAGAAAACACACACACACACACACACACACACACACACACACTGGAGGAAATGGGGGAGGGCCTTCAGGAGACTTCTAATGTGGCAAAAAGAGGTAGATAAAGGAGAGCGTAACAAGGGAGAGGGGGAAAAAGGAAAGACAGCTCACAGAAAACGGGTTAGACCTTGGCCCAAAAACTGAGGAAAGTCCTTGTGCCACAAACACACACAAACACACACTTTACATCACACCCCCACAAAAGCACCAGAGCTGGCAGGCAGGCAGCGCTGAGTGTGACACATCCTACATGCTTGTGTCTGTGCAGAAACCGGCCTCCATTCACCTTCGCTCAGACTGGATGTTGTATAATTTGGATTTGAGGTCACATTTGGCTCTGACTGACCTGAACTCCCTGAAACAAAATGCTGAAAATCTATCTGATGGCTGGAAAGATACAAAAACAAGCTCAGCTTCATTTTTCCTCTTCACTGATTTTTTTTTCTTCTTGTTCTTGTTTGGGTTTGGATTCTCAACTTGAACATGAAGGGATGTGACCCAGCGACTGAATCTGGGTCATGTTGCACAAAGATGAAATCAAGGCCGGGGGTTGGGGAGCTGGGGAGTTGGGAGGGTCAATCCAATAAACAAACCCACTTCACGCTGAGTCCGATCAGGTGTGAGAAGCAAAGAAAATCTGACAGAATTAATCTTTTCCTCTCTTTTTTTTTTTTTTTAAATCCTCACTTTTGTTGTTGTCCCAAGTCACAAAGCTACTTTAATCAGTTCTTATCTCGCCATGAATCCCGCCGAGGACAGAGTGTCTTCCCTCATCCCCATTTGCTAGATTAATTGTGTAGAGACAACAAAGACGCATAAGACTTGGAGAGAGATGGGACAGGCCTGATGGTGCAGGCAAAAGGAGGCTATGAGATCAGGCTCGCTGCCCGGCCTTCGATGTGGCTCCTCACAGCGAGAAAAAACCTCTCTGGGTGTCAGATGGAGTCGGATGACATGAACTAGTTCACCAAACTTCTGATTGCAGTGAGTCCTTGAACCTCAAAGCAGAGGAGTTTGCCAATGCTTTCTTTCTGAGCCTTTTCTGGTTGGATACGACTGTTGGTCAATCCCTTTCATCCTTAAAGCCAGGAGGTTTTTGGAAAGAAAGAAAGAAAGAAAGAAACAAACAAAGCACACTGGATTTACACATCAAGAAAGATTTCAAAAGGTTGTGGTTGAAAGCAGACAGAGACAAAGGTAGATTGGAAAAAATAAAAAGATTGAGTCCGATTCAAAGAGTAAATTCACTCGTCTCACTGTGATTTCACCAGATGATGGATGAACACATTTTTTGCCATTTTAAACAGATAAGATTTTTTTTAAATAGTAAAATGTAAAAGTAAACTATGGCTACTCCAAACTGTAACCATTGCCAACTGTTTCATCAGTCCCAGGTGTATGAATGGGCCCAACCACAAGCATGCAGAGATGCACCATCACTATCAGTCAATCCTTCAGAATCAGAAAGTTCATCACTTTCTGCCTTAATGCTAACCCAAACACAAAAGGATTGCTGAGTCGATTCAGACATGTAGGTAAAAAAAAAACTCACAACGAATCAAATAACAGCACAAGGATTTCTGAAGTTCTGGTAGATCCTTGGCTTAAAGAGAAGATCTGTAAAGCTCAGTGTGAACTGAAGTGCTCAGTTCGTCACAACCAGCACATGAACTTGTAGGAGAAGCTGACATGACAGCAGTGATGTGTTATTGACCGTGTTGGACAAACGTCTCTGAAGACCTTTGACGTGGTCTGAGAGACCTCCGACCCAAATGAATCAGCCGTTTCATTTGTTTTGACCTGAGAGGGACGAGGGCCAAAAGACAACAATGACACTTCATATTTCATACAACACAAACATTGAATCCTCCACTGTGCAGCTGAACATTGTCGCTTGGATCCATTCAACAAGGCTCAACATTAAACACACAGCAGACTCAAACTCATTCTTGGCTGCAGGCTCCTTCATCAGAGGTCACTCTGACCAGAGTCCTCCTCAGTCAGTCCAGTTTATTATGTGGGAGCTAAAACTTCTCCTCCAACAAAAAGCAAAAAGAAAATCTGACAGCACAGAAACATGGCCCAAACTATCGAGGAGCAGAGGATTTACTCTGAAATCAGGGCTCTCTCGTGCTGCATTGTCAATGTCACGTGGATCTGTCACACCTGAGATACCGTAAACTGCAGCCAGATACCTTCAATCCAAATATGTTTAAAGAGCCACCAACAGGACTTCCTCCTTTAGTTAAACACTTGAATGCATCTGCTCTGTATTTAATGCTGTTCTAGTTAATGCACCGCAGCAAACACTCATTACTGTTAACACTGACAATTCCCATCTTCAAGTCTCTTGCAATTTGTAACCATGGAAATGTCCCATCCCACATGACACGAATGCAGCATCAGAGCGATCAAATCGACACATCAGCCACTTAAACACTTCTTTCTTTAATGTGTGACTGAGTTGTGTCAGAAAACTGCTCTGTTCATTGCTGACGCACTGTTGTTTTTCTTTTTCCCCCCGTTCAGGAGAAACACCTCTGCAGGTTCCCTCTTTAACAGAAGTGAATTCACTTTAATTACCAGGATGCTCAGTGGAAAAACAGGACGCTCGCTTCAGTCTCTTACTCACTGTCGGCTCTTCATGCTTACAGCACACACACAGTGGATATCTACTGTGTGTGAGGTGAGAGAGAAGGACCCAATAAGAAGTGCTGCAGTCTGCTGGAACAGCATCACAGGATGGGTTCCCCAAGAAGGAGCCAAGAGCTTTTTTTACTCCCCACACACACATACAACGTGCACAAACTCATCATCACACATTTTGCCTCATTCCTGGTCCTATCTCTTCTTCTTTCCCTCACACACAACAAACACAAGAGACACAATCTCATCACCCCACTCCTCCTTCCTCGTTCTCTCCTCACTCCCTCCCTCCTCCACAGAGTGGAGCGGTTCTCAGCTCCATCCTCCTGGACTGAACTGCGTTACCGGGCGCTCCTTCCTCTAAATTGCGCCACAGTGATGATTGTACAGTACATTCTTCTGCCCCACACACACACACACACACACTCAGCAGCAGCTTGTCAACACAGCAGCACACATCTCCTCTCTCCTCAGCCCCGAGGTGAGCCCCTCTCTTATAAAACACCGCTGCCTTTTTCCTTTTCTTTATTATCATCATCATTATTTCCCCCTCAAACAGACACAGACCGGATGATAACGGAGGATCCATGCGGTCTCACAACAGAGCTTTGTGTCTCGTCTCTGTGGCCGGAGACCTGGCGTGTGCCGCCGAGGAGGAGCGGCGCTCGCCCTCCGACCAGCCGAACAGCGCGGCGCTGTGAGAGGAGGGGGGAGGGAGGGGGGGCATGGGTGGAAGAATGAAGGCAGCAGAAATGAGGCAGCATCTGCAGCTTTACTCACCCTGCAGAGCGGAGAGCTGGTCGGTCGGTGCAGCCGAGGAGAGCTCCGTGCGCACTGGGAAGCCTGGACACCAAATTTGCAGTTTTCCTCTTATTCCCCCCACCTCCCTTCCCTCTCTCTCTCCCTCCCTCCCTCCCGCTCTTACACACACACACACACACACACACGTTCTTACTCCTGCCCCCCCGTATCGCCCCTCTCCCCCACTCCTTCTCTTTCTTCACTTCACTCTGCTCTTTCAGCACTGCGGAGAATCAGCTCAATGAGCTTCACTGTAGTTTGGGTGTAGGGAGGAGGGACTGGTGTGTGCGTGTGACAGTGTTGTAAGCTAGAGGGAGAAGATGACACACGTGCACGCGCCCAGAATGGCATGATGGGAGCGTGCTGGCTGGAATTGAGGACACATCATGTGGGCTGACAGCATGACTGATTCAAACATACAGCAACTATTAACAACGTGTAGAGTTATTAATGGACATAACACCACAACAACAGAGAGTGAGTGTTCAGACACAACACAACACAACACAAAACGATGGAGAGCTCCAACACACCTCCACATCTCAAAGGTGACTGAAACAACTAAAGTCGGAATAAAATGAAAATTGAACTTGACGACCGATTTGGGCTTTAACTGTTATAACAATTACTCATAATATAGTTTGTTCAGAGTCGTAACCTCTGATTATTTTTGGACTTTAAGAGGATTCATTTATTTGTCAGTTTTCATGGCACTAACATCATGATTGATTCAAATATGAGTTATGCGATGAAGTGATTAATAATCGAAACATGAGGCTTTGGAAGGAAGGTGACAGACACCGACTGAGATGGATAGCTGAACCTGCTGAGGACGGAGGACCTGGTGGGGATTCATTAATTGATCCACCCATCCAACCACGGGGGTCATAGCAATATAAAATAATCAAACATATTTTCATTTTCAAATCTACTTCACCAAATTGTCAAGGAAATATAATTTCCTAGCCGGTTTGTTCAAAGTTCACAGAACTGGATTCAGGTCTTGAAACTGAGGCCACATTCGGGCTGCTGAAGAATCTAAAGTTATTGATGAGAGCAGGCGTTGTTGATTAGTTATTGGAAAACTGAACATTTCCAGTATCTTCACTGTTAAAGACGCAGCAACCTGAATCAAAATGAGTGAAACCAGCTTTGAATTAACTTTATCAAGATTGTGAAGACACAATCTGAAAAATATGACAGAGAGAGAGAGAGCAGGATGTCACATATTCACTTTAAAAAAAAAAAAAAAGTGTGCGTGTGTGTGTGTCCTTATGCTCAGGATATTGTGTGTCTGTGTGTGTCTGTTAAGCCTCCATAACCTTTTTCACGCTTGAGTGGCCCCATCAGCCCCTGGCGACCAACAGACTGATACAGTAGGCTGTGACTCAGTGTGTGTCTGTGTGTGTGCACACGCACTGGTATGTGTGGGCATCCAAGGGATTCATCCCACCTGACAACACTAACCACACACACAGTGAATCCAGTTTGCTGGTATGTTGTGTTTTGCTAATTTAAAGCTGATCGACTGGTTAACGATCAAAACAACAAAAACGTGACACTGATTAATATCCTTCATTTTAAACCACGATGGATTTCCAATAAATAGGTTATCTCTAAAAGCGGATGAAGACTGAAAATAAAACCTTCATTCTATCTAATAACCCCCAGGAGGGAAATCTGTCACATTGTATTGAAATCTATGTGAAAATGGACAGCAAAAGCATTTTTTGTTGCTTTTGGTTGAAGATGAATCGACATAAATGAGCCTGAAGTCACTGAGAACCATTTCTTTATGAAAAACTTTCAAAAAGAATTCATATTTCTGTGAAATATAAGAATCACAACAAGTTAAACTGGGATGGACAATCGACTAATTATATCTCATATACTGGTTTAATAGTTATTATTACTGTTACATCAAAGTTAGATGTAAAAACATCCAATTAAAAAACCTTTCATCAAAAATTTTAAATACAAATTCAGTAGATTTTTTTTTTTTTTTTTTATATATTTTGCATTTCCACACTTAATCACGAACAGCTATTTTAATATCTCTCCAAAGCCCACACAGTCCCCTTCTGAAGTTTGCTCCTTTGTATAATTATTGATTAATCTTTTTGTCTTTTGAAATAAATTTCTCCATCTCTGAAGGCACATCAGCACCGACTTTATTTACATCTCAGTTGGTTAGCTGTCAGAATATGGTGAACATATGCATCTGTTCGAGAATATATCACTTTTACCTGCTTTCACAGACTTGTTTTTTAATGTGTTCACTGTGGTAACTGGCAGGCAATTTTGCAATTTACAATTAAGTCTAAATTTGTTATTTCAGTTTTTTGTTATTATTATTATTATTATTATTTTTTTTTAAGACAAAGAAGTTGCACAACTGAATAACAAATAAATAGATTGGGTATAATAATCATTAGCCTTTTTCAATGCGTGAAGTTTTTTTTTTTAATTTACTTTGGATTTGGAGCAGCTCTGAAACACAAAAAAATGCTGTAACGGGTACATCAAGAGTTATGTTTCTTCGCTGATTTGTGCAGCAGCAGAACGACCAGTTGACCCTGACTCGGGAATAACCGGTTAAATAGGTCGTGTGTTCCCTCGCTATTACTATGTTTGTGTTTGTGAGTCACACTTTACTCCATAAATGACAGGAGGTTCCTTAACCCTCTGCTCTTTGGGGCCTCATTAGAAGTGTTTTCACGAGGAAGCTGAGTTTCACTCTACATTTAAATGTGTTTGAGGGTTTTCCACTGTGGTGGAGCAGAAAATAACACACAGTTTGAAGCTGTGTCTGTCTGAAGTCCACCATTTCCTGACAGTCAAGTCAAATAATATTTATTTTCAAAGCCGTAAGCTGATGTACAAAGACGCTGCAGGCATGGACTGTGTTGGATTTAATCATCCAATAATTAACCCAATTAAGTGTTTAACTATCCAAAGACTTTCATAATGAATCATTGAAATAAACAGCTCAGTTTATTTATCAAAATTTGTGTCTGGATCAAATTGACAGTTTGCTGAAACATAGTTTCATCTCAAAGTGTGAGCAGTAATGTCATATTAAAAGGCCACTTCCCAGAGGCTGCCCACCAGAAGCCATGACCTTCAGGGGCTTCAGATCCTCAGAATGAGCAGAACTCCTGATTAAATCTAGTCAGAAACTTGAAATCAACTATAGAACTCACCCAAACACACGTGAGGAACTTTGTGTACAACCTTTGGTTATTCTAGTTTTCGTTGTTATTAATCCAGAAGATTCGGAAAAATCTAATTTGTTTTTTGCAAATTGAACAGATATGAAGATTTAACCTTGTGGTTCTCTACAGAAAATTGTTCCATCTACCACTGACTTCTCTGTTTGTTGGCCATCCCAAGGGCTTGACAAAAGACCTCACCAATCACCAACAAATCGAACAGGGTCGAAGAGAATAAAACAGATTTACAAAATAAAAACACAACCATACACCCTGAGCTGTGCAGATAATGAAAGCATTCTCCTTCAGCTCACACACTCTTTCCCCACCCACCCCCGGGAACGGGACTAATAGAAGCAGATTGCTCATCCTGTGATGCTGAGGAAAGAGAGCCCACCTGAAGTGGGGATGACCCATTTTCAGGCTAAGCTAATCTTTTTTTTTTCTCTGAAGGCAGACAATATTTAAATGTGTGTGTGAATTGTGTGTGGCCTGTAGAGGCCTCGTGACATGTGTCAGGTCAGACTCTGTTTGCACTCCAAAGGATGATGATATAGACTCAGGTCTGTGTAACGCCTGAATTTATGAAGCTGTAAATCTTTCTTTATGGTTCTCAACAGTGTGTGTCATTACTGAGGCCTGCAGCTGCAGCCATGCTGCATTAGTCCTGCAGAATATCTTCTGGACTGTGCAGAGCTACATCTGCCTCTCATTTTTCAGAGGTTCACTGATGCATCTAATTTATCATTTTAAGTCCATTGTTCTCATATCTTAAACAGATCAAAAGGGGATTTAAACGTTGGTCCTTTGTGCTGATTGATGGTCTATTTGTATAACCAGCACAATATCCACAGCAATTACATCCCTATTATCCTCCTGTTTGAGTGTCATATTCTGTCTATTCCACCGCCCACAGCTGGCCTCTTGCAGCACTTAGTTCACCCTGAATATACGTTTCCATTGTGTGCTGTTTCAAGAGAAAACATGAGACGATTTGCATCCTGATACAGAAAATTCAGAAGCTTAAATTTTGTTTTTCTGATTGATGATGTGAAACTGGATTGCTGAATTTCACAAATAAAGTCTGTTGAAATATTGTTCAAACAGACCCAACATTTAATCTAGTCATCCAGATATCCCTCGATTTTAAACTGCATATTTATGTTTGCTGCTGGAATCTGCAAATTTCCAAATTGAGCTACTAGCTGTTTTGCTGATAGACGAATAATTTCAGGTTCTGGTTGCAGCTTCTCAGTTGTATGGCACATTCTAGAAAATTGGTGGCGTGTGTAACAATAAATTCACAAAGACAACAATGACTGGATTCCACTTTTTTTCGCTCATTTCAGAGAAACGAGACAACCATCCCTCCTGAATCCCAATCAGCCTGATGCTCAGACTCAGCAGCAGCAGTCATGAACACACAAGCTTCTGCTGAGTGCAGCTCTTTAAAAAAAAAAAAAGAAGCTCCCAGTGGACATGAAAACCTACTACTTCTGCCAGGGGCATCTTGTCAGAGTCAAACTCCCTTAGGGTAAGTTGGCACCAATCTACAGATGTAACTGTCTTTTCTCTTCACAGCCACCATCTATAGCTTTTTTGTTGTTGTTGTTTAAATGCAAAAGAGAGAAAACATCAAATACAGAGACGGTTAAAAAGGAGTTCAGAGGTTATTACATTTCACCTTGCTGCTGTGAAATTCAGTGGGGAGGAAATACTGTGATATAAGGCTGCATGGCGGGTTTTAGCTCTCCTCCTCCTGTGTTGTTTTATTCCTGTGGGGTAGGAGAGGGGTCCCTCTTGCCCCTCTATTTTTAGCCCCCCTGCCAGGGAAATCCAATGAGCAGAGCTATATATAGTCAGCTGTACATTGATCCACACACGTGAGCCTTTGCATTGAAATAAGGGATTTCTACATCAATGGGCTGCACAGACTGGTGGCGTTTTAATGAGGGCTGCTTACATCCTTGGTGGAAATTTACATTCATTTATGCTTTTTAGCAATAAAACACCAGCTGCTTGACACTTGTTTGGCTTTTGTCGACAGGGAAAGGAAACAGTGGATGTAAATATGGATGTAACAGGCTCGACTGTCATTGTGAGGTTTTGTCAAATGCCTCCATGACACTTTTTAACCCATTTGATGAGGGTAAAATGTGTGAGGGCAAACCATTCTGCCCGAAGGCTTTCAATACAATTAATCTTTATCACCCGTTTTACAACACGAGCACATTTCAGGTGTTTATCTGAAAAACAAAATGGAGTTTGATATCTTTACCTCCTTCTTTGCTGACTTTGTTACAGATGAGGGTTGATGATCCAGCTCGTTCTCCAGCCAAGGCAGATGATCCATCCGTAATAATCCCACTGTCTACTCCACCGCAGTTTCTTCTCATCCACAGCTGAACAAACAGAAATCAAATCACTTCCTGTCTCTAAATAAAGAAAAATCTGTAATTAATCTGTGCTTTCGCGGAAAGAGAAAGTCCCTGATGAAGTATAGTTTTAGCTGCCAGGCTAACGTTAGCAAACCGCTGCTTCTTCTCCGGACAGCAGTTCTCCACTGTCGTCGTAACACAGTCTTAGATAAAGTCACCCTCGGTAAAAAGGTTTGGGGTATTTCAGTTAGTGTCTCCACCTCGTAGCTCAGATCAGGTCCCATTTTTTATTTAAATTACAGGTTCGTGTGGAAAAAGCTGCGGAGACGTTAAAACTACTTCCGGTTGCTCCGGCGTTTCGCTCCCTGTTAGCATGATGTCTTTCACGTTAACTCCTCATGAACATCCACAGTCTTTTTGTGGGGAAAAAAGTTTTTTGTTGGAAAAAGCAATCCACTTTACCCCCATCCAGTCCTGAACATGAACTTTCCTTTCTCCCCTTTAATTTATTCATTTACAGCCGCCATTTTAAAAATGGCTGCTAAGGGTCACGGTGAGGGTCATAAAGCCAGAGGAGCGCTGCTGCCGTCTTTTCGCAAACATAAAATGTTAGTTTACAGTTGACGATACAAAAGCAACTCATTTATGATTTGTTTTAAACTCCTTTAGTGCCACATTAAGGTGCACTGTTCTCCATGTGTACAGTATTTTCACTTTCGTGTTTGTGTGTGTGCAATAGTTTGACAGACGTAAAAGGTCCCTCTACTTGCATCTTTGTTAATAATCACAGGTAATTTAATTGCTTCTACCAAGAACAAAGGTTTCATTTGGAGGGAAATCTCCTGAGTTACCACAAAACAAGTTTTTTTTTTTTTTTTTGTTACACCGGCTGAAATTGTCAAGGGGAGTAATTATCACAGCACCTAAAAGCAACAGTGTCCACTAATAGGCCTCAAAAACATGCTAAACAGTCAACGAAAAGGATGCAGAGGAGAGAAAGGGAGCCCTCTTCTTTCTCCTCCAACTCGACTCATATTAGAGGAGACCAGCCCTCCTGAGATTTGCAGACTATCAAAAATGATGAATGGTCGCCCATAACCGTAAAGGATGCCTAAAGAGTTTTCAAAACCTGTTGTGATGGGAGAAAAACAACCTGCAGTGAATTTATCCTCCTCAAGAGCATTGAATGGGCGTTGAATTTAAAAGAGACCGGGCCTGCAGGCTGGAACAAGCCCAGGGTGGAATTATTTAACTTTAATGGAGAATACAAATGACTAATTCACTGTTTTTCAATTTAAATAGTTTTGCTCGGAGAAGGACAAAATGAAAATAAATCTGAATGGGAAGTATGGCCATTTTCCCATTGACTTCAACGCAATCTGGTCCATTTATGTTCTTCACAGCAGGACACAAAGAAGAAAAACTTTATTTATAGGCCTATTGCCTGCAGGTGAGGTGTTCATGGATCATCTTTAAATTGCTGTGTTTACTTTAAACATTTTGATCCCCTTTTTTGTTACAAAAGCCTTAACTTACACACACACAGACACACACACAGGTTGGAAACTTCATCAGAATCACTGACGTAACGATGGGACACTGTTGAAATGCTGCTGAAAGATGGGGGATCAAGGAAAGGAGGGATGAAAGAGAGCGATCGACTGAAGGAGAAAAAACTGATGCTGCTGCTTCGACACTCTCAAACAGGAAGGTCAGCATCTCCAAAGGACAGTCAGGAGAAACCGTACGGCGGGGGGAGGAGGATGGAGAGAAGAAGGGTGAGCAGGAGAACAGAGGTGGTGGATTAAACCTGACAAACACACAATACAACGGACTGTAATGTGATTAACGTTACACAAGAAAATGAGCACAATCCCTTTGAATACCATATCAGACTGGGATTCTTCTTTTTGTTGGCTCAGAAAACATTCAGACAGAGACATTCAGGACTACACGTGGACTAATATTTAATCAGGACAGACCTGAGAGGTAAAATGATGGTTCTGTTACAACAACAGCAACATTAAGGATGTGTATTCATCTCTCGCTGTCTGGTAAATGACTTTCTTTGATTAGATTCATTCCACAAATTGAATAATTGGTCTCCAATTAGCCTGATAAGCTCTAATTATGTCCTAGAAAATGTGCAATATATTGTAGATTTTAAAGTGCACTTAAATCCAGAAAGCTTTGACATATTCACCAGTCAGGTTATACCATAAATGTGAGGCTCAAAGTGATTTACTAATATTGTGTGGAGGTTGTGGTTTCTGTGTGTAAAAAAGGAAACCTGACTGAATCAAAAACAGGAAGCATGTCAGAAACACCAGAGGCAGATAAGAGGAAGGAAATCAGGATTAAGAACAAGCCTGAACTCTCGACAAGCTAACGAGGAAGCTTCTCCATTTCTCCATTTCATGGAACACACTCCCACTTTGAATGTGTTATATGCCAATTATGTCTATTTTTATATCCTTTATGTCACTCTCTATGTAAGTATCTGAAAACAATGTAAACTAGAGTCAAAATGGATGAGGCCTTCTCAGACCATGTCCTCTAACGGAAGCGACCCCTGAATAGCAGCGGGGTTTGCTTGAGGCCTGGGTGGATGGGATTATGGGGAGGGGTGTGGTGGGGGCGAAGTCATATAACTTCAGTACCGCCTGGCTCTTTGTGAGGCCTGACTGTCCTTGAAAAACGAGCGTCAGCATGTGTGTTATTGTTGTCACCGTGTGAGCTGTCAATACTGTATTGTTTGTCTCTGGACCAATTATGATTGTTGCTGTGGAGCGATTGAGAGGACGGGAGAGGAGGGAGGATGACGGAGAGGTGACCGACAGGAGACGGGGAAGGGAGGCGGCGAAGGATGCAGAAAACAACAGGAAAACAAGCCAGAGCGAGGGAAGGTGGCCATTTCTCACGGCGGCAGAATCCGTCTCTTTTTGTCTTGAAATCTTTAAATGAAGATGCATCAAATCACGGAGGGCGTCTCAGCTGCCAGGACGAGTTTAAACAAAAGAAATCAGCCGGTGAGATCGGTTCAGTCGCAGGAACACAAGCATCATACACAATGTCAACACGATTTAGCAAAGAAAGATGCAAAGAAAGAGAGGAGAAGGCGCAGAGATAGGGGGAGGGAGGAAGAGGACGGCGGGAAGGAGGAAGGCACAGAGTGGATGTAAGTGGAGAGGGAAATTGGCGGACTGTGGGGGGATGGAGGATTTTCGAAGCAGCATTATGTCTTGACTCAGGCTTTTCTCTTTTTCTTAATCCCTCCAACTTGCATGTACTGTGCTGCAGCAGGGAAAAGTCTCTGCAGGAACAACAGCATGGATCCTCTTAATTTATTCCCACTGTGGCGTCAGCGCCTCTTATCGCACGACTCGGGAGCCCGGCTGATAACACAGCGAGAGCGGCCATTAATGGGAGGAAAAAGTGCTAGAGCGGCCAGTCAGGAGCGAGTGGCGTGCGAGAGACACCGATAACTGATGTGAACTTTGGGCGACGGCAGTCGGTGATGTGCAGAGATGTTGTCAGCAGCAGCAGCAGCACACGCCTCGGGCGGCCTCCGTCCAAGAGCTCACAAACACTTGAAGTGAAATATGGCAGCGATCACACTGCAGGCTGAAATGAAGCGCACTGACGTGGTTTGATAGTTATATAAGATGGGACAACCCCCCCGTCCTCAATGACTCGGGCGGTTTGTGCACCAACTGACTGTCCTGACATCTTTAAACACAACGACATTCAGGCCAACGTCCTCCAAAATTTAACTCATCCGAGGCCTAAATGACGTCCGTCGCCAACTGTGAAGCCAACATGACCCCCCTGGTTGTAAAAAGAAGTTACCATGTATTGAAATCTATGGGAAAATGTCCCAATATCTAATCCAGTTTTCAATACAACATGATGTTCATTTTTTTTAAACGGTGCTCCCACTTAGAGAGAAATAGACCAGAAAACGGTGCTCGACTCAGCAGGAGCTGAAGGAGAGGATATATTACGCTACATTGGTCACCAGCCAGATTTATTGTTGATTTTGAAATTACTTGTTTCTCAAGCACTTCCTAGTCTGTCACCAGCTCAGAAGTCCCATGAGCACGTGAGCAAGTGTTGGAATTTTTAAAAATGAACTTAAAGCACACTTCATCAGCCTGGCTTTGAACTAAACATGTCACTTTATTTTAGTCCCTTATTTTAGCCCAATCATACCATTACCTCTTTTCTTTCAATCTATTTTCTAGCTCTTCTCTTATTGTTGTTCATTTTTCTTTTAGTAAAACCCAGTCCAGATCCAAATTTAGCTTCCTCTGGTTTCAAACAAACCAAGATGGCTGACAAACAAAAACCAATGGGTGATGTCACCAGTTAGGTCAAGTACACAAAAATCCTTTTTTCCCTGAAGACAAAACAGCTTTGAAGTGGCCACTTAAAGACGATGTTCAAAGGAAATGATGTCACATTTCTTTAAAAACTACTGCTACGACTAGTTATGGAAGTGAAGAAACGTGGACTGCTACTAAGAAAAAAGTGACGTGCAACTACTCATTCATCCTTCTCCACCTAACAGGCACCTGCAGGTGGAGTCCTGCCACCACAACTAAGATAGAAATAGAAAAAGTGACATTTATGTTTATGCAAACACATGAAAAAGGAGGAAGTGCCTCCAAAATTAGCACATGACGTGTACAGTGACCTTCGCCTCTCCGTGGGGGGTCGAGGGGATCAGGTCTTAATCATCACACCATCCTGATCCTCAGACAAAACAAATGAAAGAAATGAAACCTTAAATGTCAAACAGCCGTTTGTCTAACGTCACTGTCATGGCTGGACCAACATGTCTGTCCCTGCAGAAACGTGTATTGAACACATCCAGAGTAAACAGATGTCCTTGTTTGTATTTATATCGGCGGGCGTGTGTTGATTTCCACGAAAAGAGGAGTGCGATAAACAGCAGCTTCCTGTGACAGAGGCGCCGGGAGCCATGTTGAGTCGGCAGACGCTGCCAAAGCCTGAAGGGACCTGGAGCTCTGAACTGAACTGCTGCGCAGACACAGCGTGAACAGTCACCTCACGATGAAAGGTCTTCGTTCATGATAAAAACAAAAACCTCGCTTCTTCAACTTTCTGCGGTTTATTACTACACACACCTAATCAGGTCGGCAGGTCCTGGTTGGAAATGACCTGATTGGCTGCAGCACTTTGGGCCTCCAACATGTCCCCTGATTGCTCACCAGTCCAGTGATGGTGAGTGTGTAACGACTGGTGAGGGGGGGTCAAGATGTGCCATCATTACGTTACGTTGCGTTGAATATCTGGGAGAAAAATTTGAATGACGTGATGTTCTTGGAGGATTAAATAGTGAATGTGGCCTGTGAACAGAAAGTGTGTGAGTGTGTGTGAGTGTGTGTTCAGGTTTGCGGTGCCTCCAACCCATTTAGGGCGTCCTGCTCAGCCAGATGAGAGACCGAATGTCTGAGTGGCTCAGCGTTTTTTAGCCCTCGGCCTCTCAACCCAGGCACATCTGTGACAGACAGCTGGACCGCAGGCTGGACCCCGAGAGTGTGTGTGTGTGTGTGTGTGTGTGTGTGTTGACAATCTGAACTTGAACTCATGTAAACTCATGTTATATAAAAGTTTAAAATAATGCATGCTCGTACGTTTGTCGGAGGGCGCCCTCTTTGTGAATAGGAAACACTGCACATGTGTGTCTTTGCGTAACAAATAAAAATCTTTGTCATTTCAGATTTTCAGTATTTAGAGTATGCAGCAACACAAAGTGCAGCTCCAGCTGGCTGCCACCAGCCGGCAGCAAATTATTGTTCGTCTTGTACAGTAACTGACTCGTGGTGAGACAAAGAAGTTACATCATGAATCATGAAATCAAAGAACAACACAATCTTTGTCATTGGCCTGATGTTGGGATGAATCGGGTTTAATCATGATGTTTAAAGTGCAAAGACTTTATGTAAAAAAAGAAAAAACAGGAGCATAAATAAGTCGTTTTTCTTTTTGCATCCTGCTGTGAAGATCATCTGATCAGGTCAAAAGTTCCAGAACAGAAAGGCTTTAAACTTTAAAGGTCCCCAAACTGAAGACAAAACAAAAACTAATTCTTTAAACAGCCTCATCGATTTGAATGCATGCCTCAAATAACGCACAACACAACTAAAATCATTGAGCAGCATTTCCCAACCTGACCTGTGTGTGTCAACACACTTTGATCAAAGCAGATTTACCAAACCTGACGGAGAATTAAATTCACTCATTCATTCAGACAAAGTAATGTATATTGTGTACATCAGCAGTAATGTCTTTTATTCACAGCAGAAATTTAGATTGTTTTTGTTTTTGTCGCTCAGCAGCACACGTAAAAATTCAGGATTTTTGCATGCGTTTCCTCAGGTGGCGATGCATTGAGCCCTCAGGGCCGCCGTAGAAATGCTTGTTTTGCTCACCGTCACCTTCTGTCAGGTGCCACTACGAGCTCCTGCCATCTGCTGCTGCTGGTGAGGGTCATAGTTTGGGATGCAGTGTTTCCAAGGCGGCCATTTTAATCACCCCGATGACCTTTAACAGACACACACACAGATCAAACAGGGAAGTATTAGTGGTGTTATGAAAGTCAGAGCTCGTTAAGTCTTCCATTAATGAACGTGTCTTAATTGCAGTAGTGATGTATGGCAGCGTCACTCTCCTGAAAGGCAGACTTGCCCTTTGACGTTATTAATTTCAGGGGAACGTCTATTAATTACGTAAAGCTGCTACGTGGCGCGTTTCTGCAGCTGATGATGAGTCATCTCTGTTCAGATCTGCCACGTTTGTGTTCACCTAACTTCACAAAGAAACAAAATAAAAAGTCTGTTCTCATCTGGTTGGGTACAATGAAACATCACAGCACACTTTAGTGCTATTGATTAACTGCTCATCGCAGTTTGAAATCTTTGGAATTGGAATGTTTTATGTGAAGAACCGACTCGAGGTTGAATCTTTTGTGCGACGAGTTGCCAAAACACAATAATGGCTGCGAAGCCTCAATTAATCAGTTAATGCTGACCTGCTGTCATTATCGTTCCCTCTCAAACGTCATGTCTCACTCCAAATGGATTCTTTCTCTTCTTTCTTTCTCACCTTAAAGGTTCCGTATTTTAAGTGTTGATCTCGATCAGAATATATTGATATACATCACCGGAACAATCCGTCTCATCATGGAGGCAAGTATCAGTTTATTCTGACATTTAATTTAGAGAGCTTGTTCTCTTCGTTTTGTGCGACTGGATGCCAAAACGCACAAATAGACACACACACAGTGACAGATCTGATAGAGTCGGGCTCGGGGGGTTGGAGGGCTGGATCTCCTGCTGGCTGTCATCAAGCCTTTACCGACACGCACACACACACACACACACACACACACACACACACACACACACAGTCTCCCTCCTGCAGATGCCAATATTCGGCAGCCAGTTTATTACAACACCGCCAGATTAAGGAAGTTTATTGTCTTTGTCTCGTCGAGGTCCTTAAAGTCCTGGTCTCAGTTTGACTTCAGATCTGAGCAGTTCATTTATATTTCAAGCATCAAATAAGCTGATTAAAAAATAAAATAAAAGGCCGTTAGCTCCTCACAATAAAGGCCTTGAAATGGACACGTAGATGTCTTTAAACTAAAAGTGCATTTCTGAATGGTTGAACAGCATGAAGGATGTCAGAGACAGAAATGATAAATCCAGTTCTCTTTGCTGACCCCCCGTGGCCCCTTGGGGCCACTTTTGTAGGCATATGAGGCAGCTGAGTCAAGTTAAAAATCCGACCTGTGATCTTAAATGAGTCTTAATATGAGTGATAAACACTCTGAAGGCCTGAGGTGGACTCACGCTGGCCTGGAGTCCGTCCAGCCTATTCTGTCCCTTCTGCTCTGCCGCAGATCGGCTGGTCCTCGCTGTCAAAAACAAAGAGACAACAAAAACAGCAAAAAGACAGACAGGTCAGCTGGTCAGTGATTTATGCGGTCAGGCTGAAGCAATAAGTGAGTCAGACAGAAAACGGTTTCCCTCCTTCCTCACTCACTGAGAGAAATCCCTGCGTCTGGCCTCCTCTGGTGGACGGAGGAGGGAGGTGCACCCTGAGTCCCAGTCCTGGACCTGAACCCGAACCCAGTTCTGAAGCATCCGTCATTTCCCAGCCAGAGCTCCGATCTGATCAGAGATGGAAAACAGAGTTTAGAAAAAACAAAGACAGCAGCTGAATCCATGCTTGATTTCACTTTTTACTTCTCGACTTTAATGTTATCATTTATTTTTATATATGTATATTTTATATTCTATTCTGGAGCATCTGCCACAAACTGAATTTCCCCCAAAGATTTCTGATTCATCTCTTACAGATATCACAGACAGATCACCTTCCCCCAAACTGTTCTGGGACGTCTTTTAGTTTTTTATAACAGATGTTTTTCAGTTGCAGCCCTCCAAAATCAAAAAGCTCTTTTCTTTTCTGTCGAATGACGAACAGATGAAACGTTGAGAGGTCTGAGCTCAGGGAAGATCAGGGGATTTCAACTTTACTGATGATAAGAAAAAGGAAACTGTCAAAAGTGCTTACAAGTTCGATGAGGGGTCAAAGGTCAAACTGAGCTCACTACAGAAAGAGGGTTTCAGTTGGATGCGTGAAAAGCCATTCGTGTCAGCATTTGGAGGATGATGTCACACATGAGGTTTCTGATTGGTGTGTGTGCTGTCCGGAGACCACAGGAGCTGATGGGGGGGCATGAAGACTTAGCAGGGTGCCCTCCTCTGGCCAAAAGGGGTATTATTATCTGGACTTCCCACTGTGGGGGGGCTCACAATGGCTCTGATATCAGAACTGCAGCAGCTTCATGGATTAATGACCATAAATGTCACTGTGACATAATCTTCTGCTGGAATTAGTCAAACACGTCTGTGTTTCATTTAAAGTACATTTCTAACAAAGGCAAGAAAATCAGAGTTGTTATAAATCGATTGTTCTAATTTGTTTCTGCCATAGAAAAGGATGGAGCAGAAGTAAAATTCAGAGGGAGGACCTTTCCCTCCGAACTGAGAGTTACCTTCTGACAGATTTAACAGCCAGAGTCGTAACAATCAAACTTGTTCATCATCACAATAATGATATTAAATCATCACAAGTTTAATTTAATAAACGCTAGAGACACACAAAAAAAAAAAACAGCAACAACAACAACACAAACCCACAAAGATGCAAACGGAACTTTACTGCCTTTCTGAATGAAGGAAAATTCCCATGCATTGTCTGCAGTTTTCTGTAGGTTGATATAGTTTATTAGGTGTCCAGCTTGGACCCATCTGAGCAAATCAACTCTAAACGCTCTGCAAATGGCTCAGGACGTAAAATTTATAGGAAAAGTCATAAAATAGCAAAATATTCAGTGCATTAAAGGATGCGTATGCAAAGGAGCTGCGACGGCTGCAGCAGCAGGAAATAAGCTAAACTGTGGAATAATAAAAGAAAAAACAAAAAAGGTGAGGCACGAAAAGCAACTTAAAATCCAATCAGGATAAACACCATGAAGGCAGCAGGTTTGAGTCTCCAGCTTCAGACAGCAAACAATAACCAAGTGTGGAATCCACGATGAAAGAAGATGAAGGTGAACTGAATCATCATCATGACACTCGAAAAATAGAAATAAATGTTAAAGCTGTGAGCTTTTCACAAGACAGCACCATGACGAGCTGTTTGGAGAGTACACAACAAACACAACAAGCAACAACAACGCAACAACGGTGCAAAGCAGAAACTAACTAGGAGCTGACAAGCAACAATCAAAACACTGAACAAACATTCCCCCGAACAACGACGGGGAGGCAGCAGCCTCTTTTTAATTATTATAACATTATTTATTGAGATCAGGAAGATAAAGATATTTTGTCTCATTGAGATCTTTTTTAAGAATGTATGGATAAAGAAACTTTGGCACAGAAGAGGACTTTTAAATATCAGGTCATATTAGTCCAACGCTTCAGACTGCAGCCAAAAACCTGCACTTTGTATTTCGCACTAATTATCAAACGTTAGAGAGCTGCAGACTCCTCAGCTTCTTCTTATCCTGCTAATTAACTTGCAACCCGTCCGATATATCTCTGAGATTATTACATAAATGGGTTTTTTTCCTCCTAATTTTTTAGCTCCATCTTAAGGGAAAAATTAACAGGGACACCAGGGATCAAAGGAATTATGGGAATATATCTGCAGAGGCTCGGTGAGCAACCTCAGCCCAATAAGACCGCTCACGGCGCCGTGACATAGAAATGAAGCATTTCATCATTTTTCCTGATTTGTGTGGGTTTGCTCTGATACTCACAGTAACATCTGAAGTCAACCATTAATCAGAGTGGAGGAATCATCTGGAAGAAGGTGGCACCAGGATGCATTATGGGAAGAAGAAGAAGCCGGTGGAAGGTTTGGCTTTTGGCTCCAAATCCCGCAGATCTCAATCCGGTGAGCTGGACCAACAAATCCATCCACCTCACACAACTTCCAGGACTCACAAACGTTTTGCTTTACGCAGGAGGTCACGACCTTCTGATCCACATCAGTCAGAACTGTCAGAACTGATGTGGATCACTGATGATGATCTGACAAGCTTCACTTCCAAAGGTTAGAGCTTGTTGCTGTAATGTCCAAATTTAAAATAAAGAATTATCATCTAATCTTAAGAACTGGAGGAAACGTCTGCTGCTCCCTGTTCTTGGAACGAGTCCCTAAAAGTTGCTTTATGTTTGTATGATTGGCTGCAGAATACTCCTGTAAAAGAGGCGTAAAATGAAAGGTTAAATAAAAGTTAACGGACTGCATGGACCAACATCATCAGGCTGGTCACGCTGTCATCGGGGCAGTAAACGCCCTTACGAGGGCACTTCCCTTTTAAAAGGATCTGACTTGTGTAATTGCCCCAGATTTTCTTTAGCTCAGCAGTGACTCAGCACACAGAAGAAGAAATTCACCTACATTTGGACAGAAATGTTAATTATCACGATCGGCTTGACTCTCCAGCCGCAGACGATCGTTTCACAATCATTCCTGGAAAGCTTAAAGACACACAGCACGTTGGAGGCTGGGCCCGAGACGCCTCTGCAGCTGCAGGCACTTTTATTTGGCCACGAAGCTCTCTGCTGTTTCCTGTTTGATCTATCATCTCCTCTGCTTATCATCCGACAGCCGCCACAACCCGAGGTCCCGTCCTCTCCCGTCCTCTCGTGTTCTGATGCCATCCGAGTGATTCACCTCACCGCTTCGCTCTGCCCCATCGGAGGAGCGCCGCAGTGTTGAGACATCAAAGCTTTTATTTTTATCAAGATCCTTTTTCATTTTGTCGCCAACAAATGAAAATTCAAATTGAATCTTTCTGTGAAGAATTGGAAAAAAACACATTCGGTGTTGTTTCCCTTGAAATGGATGAGTGATGCTGAAGTTTTCTTTCTGCTGCGAAATAAAAGTCTCATTTGTTTTTCACCTGAATAGAAAACAGAAAACATCACTGCTCATATTTTTCAACCGTAAAAAAATGTCAATATTTTAGAGGAAAAGTGTCACAAGATGGTAATTTCCAATAAATCAGTAATTACTGAGTTGAATTCCTCATTTCAGGGTGATGCAACTCAAAATAAATATGATTAGAGTGTGAGGTACGGTGGCCCTGAGAGATCAATACATCAGCCAGGCCCATTTATTGAGCTTAACATGAAAGTTAACAAAGTTTTGAGTTTCTAAAATTGAATTTTTAATGGCAATGTTTCTAAACTGGAGGATGATGAAGATGAGAGCCGAGCGAGAGAGCATGAGACAGGTATATTAGAATAGAGAGAGAGAGAGAGAGAGCGTCTCCATGGTGACTGAGCGAAGCCGGTCCTGATGTGAACATAAAAAGGCGTCAAACATCCGTCTCCAACCTCCAAACTCTCAGATCAGCTGTGGAATATGCAAACCAAATCTATCTAATGACCATCGGGAGGCAGCTCCACTGGCTGTCAGGCTGTATTGAGGTCTATGGGAAAATGGCCCGCCTCCCTCTCATGTGTTTGGGTCGTTCTAGAGCTGATCTGAAGTTTCTATCTTTATCTGATCAGGAGTTCTGCTCCTTAATGATGAAAAATCCGCTTCAAAGCCTCTGATGCTCTAAATATTGGCTGTGACATCACCCACTGGAGCCAATAGGAGCGTCCGACGTAGAGACGTGACTCTGGACGTCAGGATGAGAATGGACGGACAAACACACAGAAGGAGGTCCAACGTGGACAAATTTGATTTGTTAGAAAAGAATTCACTTTGTGATCAGTGAGAATGAAAACGGAGAAGCTGCCACCAGATTTCTTTTTTGGCATTAAAGGACACGGTTGTTACTTGACGCTGTAATTAACCACTAAAGTTGGATAATGAGGACAGTTAAAGACAGAAGAAGGGCAGAGATAAGGAGAGATAAGAGAAGCAGAGACGTGATTCCTTTTCTTTGGCTGTCCTCTTTTCGTCCGGCTTTGCTTCATCTATCAGCCCTCCTTCACAATCAAACGTGCAGCTCTGCGGGTCTGCGGGTCGATCTCTCTCCACCTCGGCCTGATTTCCTCTGCGTTCTGTCCCCCAGCGACACGAACAAAAGAACGGCACGCTCTCTCTGTTATTTATCTTCGGCTACGTCACCGAACCCAAATAAAAAACTTTTTTTGAGTGGCTCAGACAACGTGACAGAACTGACAATCAGATTTCACAGTTTTAAATATAGCCGGCGTACAGTGTGTGCGACGCTGTGTTCATCTGTTTTTGTTGCAGTACGGCTGCTTGTGATCTCGTTTTCTCGGCATCACCTGCTGTCAGAACCAATCAGGGCTTCGGCTCAGACGTCTTCTCGCCGCCATCAAACGAAAAAGGCTCAAAGTGACCTAAAGCTACAATCACTCCGCTCACAACACAAAGATGACAAAGTGCTTTCTTTTTTCTTTGAAACCATAGACGTGTATGGACAGAACTGAAGTCTATGGGAAAATGGTCTTCAGTTTCAAGTCTTCAATAATACATTTTTGATTTATTTTCCCATTTAGAGGAGAATAAAGGCGGCATTTATTGGGGAATGCTGAGTTTTGCTTGCGTTTGCTGCATGGCTAACGTTAGCATCACCAGCTGCAGCGGTTTCGTATCGGTAAGGAGATGACTGAACTGGAGAAGATGCCGTCTGGTCAACATTCAGCAGAAAAGCGGAGCTGGCTGATTTATTTCCGGAGGAACGAAGTTTGAAGCGTTTGCTTCGGTAAAAGTAGAAACACAAACATTCATTTTATTTAAAAACGGAAAATTAAATGTGAGGAAAAATATCAGGTTTGAAAAACAGATTACTTTTCTAACCTGCAGGCATTTTTTCCAGCTGTGTTCGTTCCCAGCTGACCTTTACCGGCAGGTCAGAGGCAGAACGACAGTGAACGCAGCATTTTTATCAACTCACATATCCACAATTTGTGATCTGACCTTCGGTCTGAAGTTTTTGTTTTTGCAGCAACATGATGCTGACTTCACAGTTTCAACTTTTTTCGTCTTTTTACTTTTTTGCCTTCCAGCTGTTGTTCTTTGGTCACCGCTAACCTACCGGGTCAAATTTACTTGCCCCTGGCGTTGGAGATTTACCCGACTGCATAATAAGTCTGTTTTTAAATCGTGAGACAAGCCCGTATAACTGAAAGCTCGGTGGCCAAACCAGATGGAAAGCTACGAGATGAGGCAGAAGACTGAAAAGGCTCATGACCTTATGCAACCCAAAGATATGTTCATGAACTGTAACTCATCAGTTGGTTATTTAAATTTTGCAATTCACAACCTAATTTCCACAAGACGAGAGGCGGCAGAGTTCCACAGGAGTTATGGTTTTTAATGAAACTCAGAAAAATTGGCCTCTCACGTTTGATTTTATCACTTTGAATATATTTAAGGTAAAAGTCAAAGTGAAGAGTGATGCATAGTTGCATGGGTGAAAAGAAAAGGGAGGCACTTTTTATGATTATCATTATTATTATTATGAGCTGCCTCAGAGGTGAAATGGGGGGACATTTACGATCACTGTAACTTTTATGTTGCCAACTCGTAAAGAACGGAGTTTGATTTTCATTACAAACCAGCTCACATCACTTAACACTTCCTTAATGACGGGGAATCATTTCTGGAATTTCTATTTTTGTCTAATTTTGACTCTTCCAGAGTCCAGCTCGGAGTCAGCAGGAAGCCTTAGAAGGCTGGGGAGGCGTGAGCAGATTAGTTCCTGACCCAGAATCCACTTCTACATCCGTTTGCTGCCCGACCTTTCTCCAGCTCTGACAAACGTTCCTCAGTTCCCTCCACTGATCGTTGTCATTCTGTCTAAGACATTAACAAGGTCAGCTCTTCTGAAGGAAACCCAGAACAGCTCTGTCTCCCCAAACATCCTGTCAGGACGCCCAACAATCAATTTCCCAGAAAGTAGGACACATCGCAGGGATGGAAAAGGGCCTTTTCGATCTTTCAGACTCAGCCGATAGTCTCATTTATCAATCGGATCCTGCTCGCCGCAGCCATCGTACCGGCTCAGTCCACATCAGTCAGCCTGCTGACAGCACAAGGTTTGGAAACTAGAGACTTTAAAGTCACATATGCAGCAGACCGCCTTCATTTAGTCCGATGTGCTCGTTAAAAATGTCGCTTTCAGTTCGCAGTCAGATGTGAACACATGAATGCACTCACACGATGTTTCCTTCGAGTCGAAATGGAAAAAAGTTCTCTTCCAAACGAGTTTACAGTCTTTTTTAAATGATCACATAAAGTCAGTTTAAATACGTTTTCAGATGAACTTCACACCAGATGCGTTAGGAAAATGACAGTGAACACCAGAAGAGGAGGAAATCTTCTCTCTTTGGTTGGAAGTGTAATTACAGACTTGTGACTATCAGCGTTTAAAGCGTCGTTAACTTTAGTTGCAGAAATGAGAGCAGACTCAGAAACTGGGGCCTAAATTTAACAAGGAGCTTAAATTGAGACGTAACGTGAGCTGATGATGTTTTTCCTGGACTTAAATGTCTGACAAAGTTCACTGAGGGTCAATCTTTTTTTGCTCCCGTGAAAATGGAAGTAATGAGCTTCAGTGGAAATTTGATTCTCAGCGATGAGGAAGAAAAGAGGAGAACAATTCAAATGCATTTTTTATCTGAGACGGTGCCAACTGTCGCCGGCATCAAAGGGAAGGAGAGGGATGAGTTTGGTTTCATTAGTCTGAGGACATGTGGGGATATTCTGCAGATGTTCCCGGATTCTGACAGTTTGAGTTTAAACGTTCACTTCCAGTTTTCACACACTCACCTGAGCCAACTTAATAACTGTCCTGAAATCTGGGAGTCCATTTACGGCCTGAACAACAAACCAAAACTGAAAACTAGAATGGAAGAATAAAAACAGATTCCGGCCTCCAAACATGGAAGAGATGGAGTTTCATTTTTGTTTTACTAAATTCTTGTTTTACAGATGACCAAAAATCTTTTTCTTTTAAAGGCATCTCATCCGTCACACCTTCATGAGGGTTTGAATAAGACTGACCATAAAACAATGTGATTGGGAAAAAAAGTTAATGATTCAACTGATCGACCCGCCAAATTAAAATGGTGCTGAGGTGAATTCAGCCATCGATTAATCAGGTTTTTTGCTGATAATTAAGTGTTAATTAAGGCTCTTGTGCCTAAATTGAACAGAGATAATGACTTTTTCTGAAGCGAAATTGAAAAAATAAGAGACAGAGATGGCGTTAACATTTACAGCCTGATCACGTGTCTGCAGGTTAAATGCCAACCAATCACAGCTCCAGGCGATGTCACTGATGAACGCACCGTCAACCAGACAAGACGGACTCATCGCACAATCAGCCGCTGGTGTGTGTGTGTAACTCTGACACACCTCTTCATCATTTGGTGATGATCCTCCTGTTACCTGCGTTGCCCCTGGAAACGGAAGTGCTCTCTCCCCTCCTCCCATCATGCACTGCCTCGTATTCCAGGCACGCAGGCCTGGAGTGAGTGTGTGTGTGCGTGTTCGTCAGCTGAGGGCGTCTGCACATAAGCAAGGCAAGAGAGTCACACACTCACGCAAGGGCAACACAAGGAGACACACACATTGCTGAGACTGTCAGGTTGTTGCATCAGAACAAACGGACCTCCTCCCTTCAAATACGGAGGTTAACTACAGTTGTGTTAGAGCGGTGTGTGTCTGTGTGTAGTGTTGTTTACTGTAGCAGTGTGTGTCAGAATGTTAGAGCTCATTATTCTGTTTTTCTACAAAGCAAGAAATTTGTCTGTGAAGAGACGGCTGTTTATTTCAGCCATATAATAACAGTGATAAGTTCACCTCCCTTTTTTTCTCCTAACTTCACGTTCTATTAACAGAAACATTAAAAAACGAGCTCCAGAACAACACGGTTCAGTCCAGCGCTCCTGAAGAAGATGTCTGTTTCCAATTAGACAACAATAAAAAAGATTTGTTCGTTCCATTCGAGCTGTGACATCTGGCTGCTCGACCGCCAGCAGGTAGATTTAAATAACTGCAGTTATCTGGAAGCCCCGAAGAAACCAGATTTTCAGAAGATGATAGCCCCGCCCCCCAACCCCTCCACTTCTTCCTGGTCTGTTACGAAAACGCACTTCATGTTATATTGAAGACTGTAAACTAGAGACTGAGACCATAAACTCATCAGGAAAACATTTACTGAGGAGGCGGAGGGACATTTTCCCATAGACTTCAACACAAGTTGCCCCTGATGGCGATAAGCAGGCCGTCGTCAGTCTGTGAAACCTTCAGCTGGGCTTTAGATGGCAGCGTTTTATCGGCTCTGTTTAAATCTGGCGAACGCCGTCTTTAGGGCTGATGGTTAACCTCTTTGCCCCCCCCACATCTGCATCTCCCTTAATGCCCCCAAAGGGGCTGATACACGGCCATCCTCTCTCATTAGCTATAATCACAATAGCAGCGTGGACTTGGATGGTCTTGATGGAAACAGCAGATGTAGATTAAACTGCCACTGAGCTGCCGGCTGTTTGGAAAGGCAGCCTCTTTCTTTGCATCACGATGATCATCTATCGATTCTCACCGTGATCTGTCTGATTGTACCGACAATGTTCCTTCTTCCCAATCGGACGGGAAACAAACGGAGAGAGTGGGTTCGCCCTGACTGTAGGTGTCAATGCTCCTGAGCTTCATCTCCATTTAGGAAACATTCACCGCCTGCGCTCACGTTTTTTCAGGTTAACATGGAGAATCTCGATCCAAATATGAAGCAGAAGAGCAGAACGTAAACTAAAGCGACGGCGCAAAAAATAAATCAAACCAAAATAAACACTGTTTAAATCTCAATGTAACCATGGCAACAAAGCTTGTCTAATGTCGAGGAGGTACATAAAAAAATAAAAAAAATTGAACTAAATTCAACATTGTTTCCTAACTGTGAGCGCTGTTGGTCCGGTCCATACATTTATCACTGTAACCATGACAACCTAGCTCTGGTTTCCATGGCTACTATTGGTCATATCAGAACAATCTGAGAAACAATTACTGGCCCGGCTTCATCTGTCTATTAAAAAAATGTAATGTCTTCTTTTTCCTGGGAGGGCGACAGAGGGGATTGTGGGAAATGGCGGGCTTCATTTTGTGCTGCATCTTTCCACACTCATGCAGCTGAACCGTGAAACGTGGACGTGTCTTCAGAGACCTGATCCAGGACTCCAGCAGAGCTCAGCGAATCAACGTGACCCCGAGCTTTCCCCCATCGATCGCACTCAAAGACGTCTGCTGACAGCTGTTTCATGAATCTTCTGGACCAACACGTTTCTGGTCAACCCCCCCGCTGCTGATGGATGATGGGAAAATGCGCTCTTCATGAGACGCAGAGGCCTGACTCGTTTCCAGACAGACACGATCTCGCTGTGTGTGCTCTGTGACAGAAGGCGTCTGAATCGACCTGAAGAGGTAAAAAAACCACAGAAAAACAAAACCGAGCTGATTAAACATCTGAAAAATAAAGACTGACGTTTCCACGACGACATTCATTTCACGAATCCGTCTTCCTTCCTCGGAGTTCCAACACAGTCATCACATTTATTTAAAATGCATTGCAGTAGTAATAATAAAAACTAAATTAAAATCAGGCCTGCAGGTTTGAAGGTGTGTGTTTTAAAAGTGGTTATTAATGCTAAACTCATTTACTGGCACAGTGAAATGGAAGCATCCTGCCTTTACCTGTTCCAGGTGAGTCTCCACAGGAACTCAGCGGTTTGAACTGTTCAACGCCGACTCTGCTGGTGATGAACTGCAGCCTGACATTTTACTACGCCTCACGCAGGAAGCTGTTTTATTAATACACACACATCAGAAGGGGCGCACACACACGACAGAGGATGTAAAGGGTGTCGCCTTTTACAGCATCTGCTTTGTGCTGAAATCTCATTTGGAGTCAACGTGGCTGAACTTCTGAACCTGCCGGCTAATTATTGGACAGTAAAAGTGCTGGCAGGGATTCCTGAGACGAAGAGGAAGGAAAGTGAAGGAAACGGTGAGCTGCTCCTGATAAGGAACCTGTCTTACGTTTTTTTATTCTGCCTTTCCCATTCTCAGATCTTTAATTGTTTTGCTCCTGTCCTTCTGCCAAGGTCAGTTTTTGTTGACAGGAACACAACACAACACAACACCAAGTGTCTAAACACCTGAGTCCATCTGAGAGCCCGTCATTGTTCCCATATTTCTTATCTTGAGACTGATCTGTTAATTTAAGGACACATTAATTGAGTATGATTGTCTGACACACACACACACACACACACACACACACACACTATATCACGTTTTAATTTAAAGTTAGACACAAAGTTTGGATTATTAAAGCCGGTTGGGTTGTGAGAACATAAAGTCAGTGGGGTCATTCCATTACCTTTATGTGCTGAATAATAAGGGGAACGCTGTTAAAATAATGATAAAGAAAAGAATTTCCATCTTCCCCCTTCACAGCTTTGTTTGGCTTTTGTTTTCTCGACTAAAAGTCTATGAAATCACTGTAATTAGACTACAGAGACACTAAAACGTCTTCCGTCATCATCAGGGAGGATGATCATGACGGAGGAGGAGATGATAAAATGACCTTGGCTAAATGTCAGCCACACTTTAGACTCAAGCAGCCAAATAAAAACTCAGACGCGTTTCAGTTCTTTATTAAAATCATCTTTTTAATTCTGTCCTGCTCACAGTGCAGCACATTATCGTCAGCAATGTTTCCACTGGCCACCTGCGTGTGTGTCTGTGGGTGTTTGTGTGGTTCTGACAATAAAGTGTAGCACAGCTTGCCATCATCCCGTACAGTCAATCAGTACAGCAGTATTAATACAAGGCCTTGAGGCTTGTTGGAGGTGTACAGGCAAAAACTGTGGATGTGTTTCCACTTCAGGCTAAAACTGGGCTTTCCAGGGCTCAGGGCCAGTAAATGCTTCAAATATATCTCTGAACACAGCGCTTCAAAAAAATCATTCCCCTTTGACGTAGCGGACTTAAATGAATACATATCATGAACACGTAAAGGTTTGAGTCGGCCAGGGAGGGAGTCTCCTGTCTCAGGCAGTGTTGCTTCCATGTTTTTAAAGGTTGTGACCGTTTCAGCAACCCGGCCGGCAGAAAGTGGGGACACTGACTCTTCCTGTCGTTTGAAGATGTGATTATCAAAATAAAAGCCCTGGCGTCTGCCATTTTTGGCCTTAGTGGAAACCACGCCGGTGAGCAGAAGCAGCGCTGCCCCCTGACGTGTGTCGCATCAGCTCTCCCAGATTTGTAAAATCATGAAAGAAACAGTGTGTTTGTGGTGTATAATTAGTTTTACAGCACAGCAGCTCGGCAGATACAACACACTGTACGACTATCAAAGTTCTTATATATAGCGTGTGGGTCGGTTGGCAGGGGTAGCTGTGCGTGTTATTTTATAGTAATACAGCGACTTGAAGAAGCAAAAAAAGAAAAACAAAACAGAAAAGCCCGTGTGTGTCAAAGAGGTCACCTCACTGCACACTGCGGTCCACGTCGAGAACGTGAGAGCTGTGTTAAAAGCTGCTGTGTCCGTAAAAGTCTTCATTCGTCGCTCATTTCTAGCCCAACCCAAAAAATAAAGGCCCCTCTGGGTAGACACACTCACCACCACTGCTACAGTGACACGGTCGTAAGACACTCGCACACTCCTCGTCGTCACTTGGTTGGAAATCTTAGCGTTAGCTACAGAAGATAGCTAATGGAGGCGGATGGTTGGTCTTAAGTGAGCAAAAACACAGTTACGTACTGGTCTCTGTTTCCGCTGGGGGGGTTGGGGGGAGCTGGTCGGGAGGTTTGAGACAAGGAGAGACAGACAAACAGACAAAAAAGACATTTTCATTGAGATAATATCGTAAATTTAGTAGACAAACTTATATAACATAGATCTTAGCGTCTTGAAATATACTATCATAAATATTTAGTTTTTTTTTTAGGTGAAATAAATATATCCACAGATACTCTTCTTTTTTGAAAACAGACCAGCTTTACATTTGCAGACACACACGATGGATGACATGAGGAAAAAGAAGAGAGGGGGGAGGAGGAAGGATCGGTGGCTCCTAACACTTAACCAACTGTTGGTGCCAAAATCTCTGAGGCGGATTCTTCACAGGTTGGAAAGATTAAAGTTTGTGTTCGGGACGACGGACTTTAGCTGCTCGCAGTGTGAACTTACAGGAAGCAAAGTGCTTGGATGGTTTCTGTAGTCTATAGAAGCTGCTGGTCGCTGACTGGAATAGGAGAAGCATTGAACTGTCTTCAATACAGTCAGTCTACAAAGGAAATCTCTAATTTGATCTAATTCATTTCCCCGTGGCCTGCTGTGAATATGAAGCAGTCTGTGCTGATAACACATAATATTCATATCGTTGTTATTATTGTTATTGTAATGAACTTGAAATGTGAAACAATATCCCCAAATGTCTAAACAGCAATTTTCTCTAAACGCTACCCGCCGTGTGTGTGTGTGTGTGTGTGTGTGTGTGATAAATATATCTAGAATCATTTATTTTTTTATGGAAAAACAGTGAGACAAACTCTTCACGACAGCTTCATGTTAAAAACTAAAGTTCTCTTGTTTTCTCCAGCTGAAGTAATTTATGGCTCAGATGCAGTTTCAGGCAAACAACATGAGCTGACCAGGCCGTTGTGGGTTTTGTGCGGCGGCTCTTGCCTCGTCACTAAAACTCTGGTGCCCTGACGCTGAATTCGGATTTAACGGGCTACCTGGACTCTCGCTAAGTGCTTGTTGCCATTGTGGCGTCAGCTCAGTCATGGGTTAAAAAGCTATAGCTCTTGGTTACACATTTACAAGGTGAGAAATGCTAAAAAAAACAAAAAAAAAACAGCAACAAACATAAAAAAAAACCAAAACTAAACAAAACAAAAAAAAAAAAATAGTCACTCAGATCCAGAGCTACTTCTTCAAAACCTGCCTCATCCAACGTTGGCATCAGTTTCCTCCCAGTTCCTATTGTTAGCATCAGGCTAACCCCACACATGCTGATTAAAGTTCATACTTCACACAAAACATATGGCAGGAGCGATTAGCATAAGGCTGTCAGTATTTATTTCCCTGCAACAATCACCTCGTCTAACACAACCGCTCTCTAAAAGGTTAGACACACAACTCCAGAACCTGGGTTAGTTAGCGCTGCTAATTTTTGCTGTTAACTAGCCTTGGCATTAATTGGACGTCTTGCAGGAGAAGAACTAACAAGAAGGTCAAATCAGTTTCTAACTGCGTCCAATCTGGACTGAGTCCCTCAGCGACTACTGCAGGGTTGGGCGGTGGACTGAAGTCTGCTCTGATCTAAACCCTCCTGTGTGCTACAGTTTCTATCCTCAAGTGTCTTTGGCGTCGTTGCACCACACTTGCTGGCGGCTGACTTCACATTCGGCCAAACACAGACACTACCCCCGTTAGCTGTAGTTAGGTAGTTGAGAGAACTTTTTGTGTGCACCCAAGCTGAGTATATGGCACAGTGCTTACATCGTATTAGACTTAATACATGTCTCGATATATAGAACACCATCAATAACAACAACAACAACAACTACAACACAGAGATCTTAAAGTATAAAACCCGAATACGAACAGAGGGTGAATGATGTATTGCTCAAGAAAGAGAATATATGAACTGATTTGTTTGGTGCGCATGTCCTTATTGGAGAATGGAGTTTCCGTGTGCGCTTCGGGATCTACGTGTGAGCGTGTTTCGTAGATGATGGAAAACACCGCGAGATAAAAAGGAACCACAGCAGCTAACGCCGGCACGGATCGATGTGGAGCTCTAATAAAGTTTGGCACTCAGCTTTTCATTAAGCCAGCAGAATATCAGTCACGGTTGACTTACCCTGTTGTCAAGAATACAAACACAGAAAAGCACAGACACACAGAATAATCACATCAAGGAGAGGATCCAAGAGGGGGGCAGGAGAGGAGATGACAGGGGAGATGAGTAGAAGATCGACACGTGGATAAGGCAGGGAAAAAACAGGCTGAGAAAGAAAGAGAAATATAAGGGGGAGGAATATTGAAAAGATAAGAGCACAAGAGAGGGCGCATGGAGAACACGGAGAAGACAAAGTGGCTATCGCCCTCTTGTCCCTCGAGACAAGTAGGTACTGACCACACACAGGGGCGGGCGTCACAGTCCTGCGGGGGGTGTAAACAGTTTTTAAGGAAAAAGGAAAGTAGGGGTAAGCGATTTGTTTAAGGGAACAAAAATAAGAACACTGTTCTGTGTTAAAGGCTTCTGAGAGCAGCAGGCATACAGTACTACAAAGTTCCTGAGCCCTCAGTAAGCATTAAGAATCCTCTGAATACAAACTACTGTTCGGCATCAACATCCAAAGCCCTGCGCCGACTGTGGCGGAGGGATCTCCTTCAGTTGTACCACTTTAATGTCTGATTTGCTTTAAGATGTATTGGTTTAACTCAGAGTAGAAGTTGTTGCTGCAGTTGTAGTCTTTCACATACTGAGAGGAATGAAAGGAAACACCAGTAAGCACAAAGTTGCTCCTGCTTCCCTTTGACCGAACCCAATGGGTCTGTTTGGCTTTCTGGTTTGTTTGTGCAGAACTTTAGGAAAGGGCTCAGTGCATATGTGATACTGACTTGGCTGTGCAGCCCTTTTCACTGCCGGACAGATTCTGATCCAGGTCACCTGCTAAGTGTCAGCTTTGCAAGATTCCCTTATGACTTGTGATACCTTATTGAATTTCAGACCTCACTCTCCACGCTGGAGAAATGGGCCGAGCCCCTTCGGGAGCAAAGGCTCTTGGCTTTGAGGGGTAAGTGAGGAGACTGAGGAAACCTCTGTGGCTGGGGGACTGAGCGCAACCTCTGGTACTGCAGTTTGGCACTTGCCGAAGCCATGGAGGAGGACTGGGGCGCCCCCGGGGTGGATGAGACCACAGAGGGGGAGGAGACGGAAGAGGATGAGGTAGGGGGAGGAACATGGATAGGGTGCGATGAGGCCGGAGGAGCTGGAAGGGCGGGGAGCGGAGGCGGCAAGTTGGGTATGAGGGTTGGGGGCGGGGACGCTTGCCTTCCTCGCTCTCGATCCCGGTCTGTTCTCTGTGTTCGCTGCTGGATGCTGAGGTTTGACTGACTGCCAGATTTCGATGGATTCTGTGAACGATCAGGTTTGGAGGAGGAGGAGGAGTCGTGCTTGGACTTCAGTGGACCGCCAAAACTCTGGCAGTGGTGGTACAACTCTTCCTGGCTCCGCGAGGTAATGCGGGCCCATTTGGAGGAATGGGGTTGCGGATGGTGTCGGGGGGAATGACAAGAGGAACAGGCAGCGTGCCCCCTCCCCTTGTCCTTGGACTTCCGTTTACTCTTCTTCTCATCCTGTATGTGGAGTTTGTCCACTGACCAGTATCGCCGAGGAGGCGGCGGCGTGAGAGGAGGTGGAGGCCAGTGTGATCCTGAGCCCCACCCTCTCTCTGCTCCATCTGCCCTGCCGCCGCCAACTACTCCCCCACCTCCACCTCCACCAGAACCCCAACCACTCTCTGCCGTCCCCCACCTCTCGCCTCGCTCCAGGAACAGGTCATCTCTACTGTTGATGCTGCCGGATTTGTCTCTGGAGGGGTAAGTGCTGAAAAACCACCCTCCCCCTCCAATCCCTCCCACCGCCCGGCCTTCGTGATCTTCCCAGTACCTCTCAAACTTCCCAAACTCTCCTGAAGAACCATCGTCATCCGAGTATATCCCAACTACCTTATCACGTTCCCGCTCGTCATCGGACATTGTCCTTCCTCCTCCTCCGTGCCGCTTACTGTGCTCCACTTTCCTCCTCTCCTGGTCAGAATCCTCTTCGTCTTCTTCTACTTCGGACTCCCACTCGTGAAAGGACAAGCCTTCCTTGGAGTGCATCTCTCCCCTCCCGTTCCGTCCCAGTAACGGCCTCCTCTCGCCTTCCATTCCTCCGGCATCCCTGTCTGAGCTTTTACTCTTCCTCCTTTTGGAGGAGACAGGCAGCAGGGGCAGGAAAGCAGACGGGATGGTATCAGAGGACGGGTTTCCCCCTCCCCAGAACTTGACAGATGTCGAAGGCTTACTGCTCGGACCATGATAGTGCTTGCTGTTCCTTCGCCTGTGGTGTTTTTCCTTTCCTCTGCTGTCCTCTCCATCATCCCTCTCTTTCTCATCTCTCTCCCTCCTGTCATCTTCGCCCGGGATGTTCCACCCGTAGCTTCGGATGGAGCTTTCGCTCTTTTTCCGAAAGGACTCTCGCCGGAGGGGCGGGTAAGGTGGGAAGTCAGGTGTCCCTGATTTGAGATCCTCTCGTTTCTCGGGATCTCCTCCTTCCTGCTCTGATCTCTTACGCTGTCTCTTTTTCATCTTGTCTTCTCTTTTCCTCTTCTTCTTTGCTTTGCGGCGCTTTCGCTCCCTCTCTCTTTCTCGCTCCTCCCTCTTCTTCTTCTTTCGGCCTTTCTTCCTCCTCTTCCTTTCACGCTCCCTTTCCTTGTGGTGCCTCTTCTCTTCTCTGCCCGCTCCTCCATCTCCCCGGCTCATTGCCCCCCCCCTCCCTCGCTCCCTGTCTCCCCATGATGCCCACCACTCCTGTAACTGAGCCAGCTGGCTGCCGGTCCTCTCCCTGGCATAATCTCTCAGCGGACGTGGCTTCCGTGGAGGGATCGGTGGAGGCGGCGGGCTGCACGGCAATGAGCGTGAAGACATGCGCCGTGAACGGATCTTCCTCCGTGACCCGAGCAGGAGGCTGGACTCCTCCGTAAGAAGATCAGAGTCATAATCATCGTCCAACATAAAAACTCGATCTCCTGCTTGATACCGGAAACTCAGCGAGGAGTTGTAGGAGCTGTCGCTGGAGCAGGAAGAGGGGGAGTTTGACCGAGAGAGCGACACAGACGATGAAGAAGAGGATGAGGATGATGTGGAGGATGAGGAAGAAGATGAGGCACTGGAACAGGACGAGTAGAAACGGCACGGGGACGAGGGAGTGGTGGGGGTGTGTGTTGGGGAGGAAAGTGGGACAGGTAAAGGAGGAGGGGGAGGAAGGCGGCGCCCTCTTCTTCCGCCTGCATCGCTTGCGCCATACCTCCCACCTCCTCGCCTTCCCAGAGGAAGTATATTCTCGTACAGTGGACCTCCTGAGCCTTTCCTCCTCGGTTGAGCTAGGCTTCCTCGTCGCCAAAAGGGAGGCCTGCGTGGAGAAGATGGGAGTGGTGGTGGAGGCTTGGAGATCAAGTGCCCCGGGCCTTGTTGGGGGACTTTAGGAGGCAGTCGTGGCATCCCTGAGGCTTTGAGGCCTCGAGGATTAGCTTTGGGAGTCTGTTGGGGGCCCCCTGCCTGTTGGTCCGAGTTAGTTCCCAGCCCCTCTGGATCTATAGGACCATAGTAGCGCTTATATTCATCTAGCCCTGTGTCACCTCCTGCGCCTGTTCCTCCCCCAACTCCCCCCTGCAAGGTCCAATGCTGTCCAAGATTCTGCTGATACTGTTGCTGGGCCTGGAGTTCAGTGATCCCCCCTGCTATGCCCCCGATGCCCACTCCCCCACTGCTGCCCCCGCTCATGACCTTCTCTGGCTTCGACCTGTTCCAGCGATCCACTACAGCAAGTCTGCGGTCGTGACGGGGCAGGAAGGTGGAGCAAGGCATGGGGCCCTCCAGCAGGGGGCTGTTTGAGGGACCCAGAGCCATCGCGGAGTGTCCCGTAGTTGGCGGTGATCCGGGCAGCATGGTGGTGTAGGTCTGGCCCTGCTGCTGAGGCTGATGGTGCTTCTGCTGCTGTTGCTGCTGCACCATGGCAATGGCAGTTGTGTTGTTGACTGTGGCTGTGACGAGGTGTTGTTGGGGGGCACTAGGCATGGTGGTCACAGTGTGATACTGGGGCAAAGAGGTTTTGCTGCCTCCTGGTGCCGTCTCATCCTCAAACTGGCAGCAACTGTACATCCCCTGGGTGGAGAGATAAAAGAGAGATCGTAATTAGACCAGCAAGCTGCCAAGTGTGATAAGGAAGAATGGTGCGTATCAGAGACCGGCTGTGATCTGGACTCACTGATTTATAAAACACAGCACAAGGAGCAGCGCCATTTAGACACTTTCTCTCAGATCATAAATCAGCTTCAAACACACCAGAGACTGTAAATGTAAAATAACCATCTCAGGTTATTTCCACCAGCTGCTCAGTCACAGTCAATGATGATGAAGTCATAGGAAACGTGACCTTTGACTGTTTGGAAAATCTGATCACTTCATCATTTTTGCCCAGCAGACTGCAGATCTTACACATGAACTCTTCAGTTATGCCCAAAGAAAGTTTTGTGAGGTTATTTTGTTCAAAGTCGATCTGCATGAGACCTCAAACTGACTTTGACCTCCATCGACCGAAGTCCACGTCCATCAATCCACTTGGACGTTTGTGAAAAATCAAACAAAAGTCCCACACTGAAGGCGCCTGACAATGACCTTTGACCTCCCAATTCTAACAAAACGGATTCACTGTGCAAACAGAATAATGTTTTGTATTGCAGGTTGAGATAAAAAAAATGTGATGTGCTGTTAAACAGCTCCTATAAATACTGAGACCTGTGACAGGCTGACGCATCAGGAGAAGGCAAATTTTCCTGCGCTGCAATTTTTTATTTTTATCCGTCCTCTATCTCCTCGTTCTTCTTTTATTTTTATTCAGTTCATGAGAGGAGCTCCACACAGGAAACAGGAAAATCATTGGTCTTTATTCTGCATCTCTGTGTGGTTGGAATTGCTCCAGGTGGCTTCCCTCTGCGTCAGGTTCTCTATAAAAGCCGACACTGACCGTTAAATATTAACGAGAGTTTTTGAGAATCTCTGGACAGTTTACGGAGCGACTCGGAGGGTCAAACCAAACGCAGCTCTCAGCAAACAAAGCATCTGTGACGTCCATAAGAGGTGGCTTCTTCAGAGGAGACGGGAAAGAGCCAAAGCAGCAAATCCATTTTCACTGCTGGGCAAATAAAACAAACGGTGACAGATTCAAACTGGCCTCATGTCCTCAGCATGTCGTCCTCCAAAATGCAGCTGCGCGCTCTTTCTTCAATTAGCAGCGTCGGGACCGAGGACTCACATGTGGACATGACCCATGACGTGCTCTGATATCTGCCACATCTTAATGACAAAACGTGTCGGAGCCTCCTGTAAATCTCTGATCTGATGGAGGGGCTGTCATAACGGCCCCTTTTGGACACATGAATCAGCCGTCCCGGCACTATCGCAGCCTCCAGAGCACGCGGCGCAGCACACTGTGAAATTGAAACTCTGGTGAGTCACTGATTGGGTTAAAGCACAGAGGCCAGCTGCAGCGGCTGTAAAGCCAGCGCAGCATAGCCGGCAGATAGAAGCTAACTGGTCTTGGGGGTGCCCTAAGCATGGAATTGATGTTTTTATTCTCAGAATGAGGAATGCTACAGATAAGAGCAGAGTCTGCTCAAGAAAATATGCTGCTTTGCTCTCGTGTGAGGATTGTTGCTCCGGAGGCCCAACAGGGAATATCTGCACGGATCTCACGGACTGCAAGGTACACAACCGTCAATAACAGCAGCTTCAGCATTACATCTAATTACTGCATTAAAATCCACACGTGAATAAATAAACACTGCAGTTCAGCTGATTTGTTTTGCAGGTTAGAAATGAGTTCTAATTTAGTCAGAGCGGAGCAGAATATTAGAAGTCAGAGCCGTTGTGTTATTTTACTTTTGCTGCTTCTTTAGTGCAATTAGAATTTTCTGCTGCTGTGTAGAAATGAGCCATTTTCTCTGCTCCGTTAGCCGGCAGCTGCTAATGAATCACAATCTTTTTATTGTCAGTGCGACACGGTGTTGTCCCCTTTACAGCCAGCAGCAGGAACACCAAGTGTCCCATCACAGCGTGGACCCCCCCCATCCACCCACAGCTTCTCTTCCCTACTCAGCCCTCTGCCACCAATCAGACCATTCATCTATTTCCAATCTTTCCCCGCTCTCTTCTTTTGTTACTCAGCCCCTGTGAAGTGTGTCGGTGGATGAGTGGGACACATTTCCAGGAGCTGAACTTACAGAAACTGTATCGGCTCCAAAAGAAAATGCTTGTTCGACATTTAAGTGATCAATCTGACCTGACCCCCCTCCTCCCTCCTCCTCCGTGTCCCCACAGATAAATCCAGCTGATACTCCCGTTTTTGGCTGCACCTCAAAGTACCAATATGGATTGGACCTTTAGTCCGATCCATATCTTGATTGTGTCTGAACACTGTTCATTAATTCCTCTTCATTCATATCTGTTTTCCTGAACGTCGGGAGGAAATCTTTATTTCCGAGTCGATCTCTTCTGGACAGGAAATCCAAGTTTGTGAAGTCAACACCTGCTCCTGGAGCACAGTATTAAGTACCTGGATCTGATTAGGTTCTACCTTCTGAGTCTGAGAGTCTACAAATCAGTGAGCTCAGCTGCTTTAGTGTTTGGATGCAGTTCCCTCCCGCCGTCAGAACTTTTGAAATGTTTTTTTATCTGGTGCAGAAAGATAACACCTGATAATATCCGAAAGATAAAATCTGCAGCTTTTTGTTGAAATGAATCTTTTTTTCTTTTTTTTTTTCATTGAAGAATGGTTGTACAAGAGCTGCAATTTTTCCAAGTGATGTATGTTTTAATTTAAAATCTCTGAGCCATCTGGGATTCACAGCGATGAGAAATGGCCTCACAGACCGAAGCATTAGAGACAGAAGATGGAATTCACTCCCCCTGAACTCAGCAGTTAATTATAGTTTCTGTAATAAAGATTTCGAAACGTGGTTTTGCTCAGAGTTCCTGGATCTGAATAAAAAAAAAAAACAACTGTATATTATTCTAATCATGGATCTGAGGATTTTTATGGCCTGGCTATTCAAAGGTTGATCTCAATCGAAAAAAAAAAAAAAAAATCTAACTTTTTTTTCCAGCCCAGCTCTTGTTTTTGTGATATTCATTTTGGTGAAGAAGCGTCAGCGGCTCGTCTCACCCTGCTGAGAGCCAGAAGGAAGTCCATGCCCCCGGATCGCTTCATGCAGTGCCGCAGCTTCCAGTAGACCAGATGCTCCCAGGCGAACACCAGCAGGCTGAGGCCCATGGCCACCAGCAGCATGTAGAAGACCCCCGCCATGTTGTCGATGTCCAGTTTACTGCTCATCACCTGGTGGGAGAGGTGAAACACAGCAGTGTATTTATTACAGATGAAGGCCAATTTGTCTCCCAGACAGCAGATAAAAAGTTCATTCCAGAAAACGGCACAGCGGAGGATCCTTCGCCGTCACTGGATGTCAGAGAACGATAACTTCGAGCATCGGCACTCAGATCTCTGGTGCAAACACCAAAATATGTTGGTCAACAGGAAATGTCTGGTCCCCGTCGAACAAAGAGCTTTTCAGGCTGTTTAATGCTCTACAGGAAACAATCATCCGACAGTTCCAGCGTTCGCCTGGTCGATGAAGAAAAGGCGTTAAAACATCATACCTCGATTTTATCGTTGTGGCAGATACCGGACAGCCAGAGACGCTCCAACATATCGATCTCATCTGCAAGAGAAAAGAGAGGAGAGAAGTCTTTTCTGTTATGAAAAGAAAAGAGAGAGACGGAAGAAATGAGAGGAGAGAGGGAATTAAAGGTGCAGCAACAGTTATCAAATCCATGATAGGCCGTGGTGGAGAAGGACGAGGCCTTGGAAGTGGCGTGGAGCGACGTAACGGGGCGCGGGAGAGACGAAAGGAAGGGACGGGCGGCGTGCACGCAGACGTTACGCTTCCTGTTCACACAGAAAACCACACGCACATCTAATACACACTGAGCTGCGGCAGGATGGATGATGCATTTAAAAAACGAACGAGCGAGGCAGCGAGGGAGGAGGAGCTCTCACAGTTACAACATTAACTGACCCCCGGGTTAATTAACGCTGCCCAGAGACCCCCCGCCACACAGATTAGACCGCCATGTTGACTGAAATGTCAAATCTGCTCCGACAAAAACATAAAACTCAATCCAACATGTATCACTGGGCGCCACATTTCGCTTCCTGACCGTCACTTTGGGAATTCAGTCGGTCCCTGACAGCCAAATTAAACCGGGCTGAACCCGTCAACCCCGACAAAAGACACTGTGTGTGTTTGTAATCTTATTCATCGAGTGTCAGAGAGCGCCGGGATGATTTCCACCCCCCATCCAGCCCGCCCTCCTTTATCTCACAGTAAATACGTTAATCGGGGCAGTTGGCGGCGGTTTGAGTTGCTTTTCCCAACGAAAGGGCTGACAGGCGGGCAGAGGCTGAGCTGGATCCTGTCTCACCTGAAAACCCCAAACTGGAGGGGGGGGGCAGGACCAAAAGAGCTTAAGGTAGAGTCCATGTTTCCCTCTGCTGGTTTCTGTTCTCACGGTCAATGTGCCGTCTGTACTGAAAGAACTTCACATCTTCTGTCCTCTCAGAAGCTTCATCCAATCTGAGCATCAAGGAAAAGGCTGCGATGGCTCACAGCCGTTTATAAACACAGGAACCGATTTACTGCCCCAGCTCTTCATCCTGCCCCGTCGGGGGGCAGAACTGTTGGAGCTGATGAAATCTTCATACAAAGTTCAACTTAAAGTGTTGATACGAGCTTTTAGAAGATACTCACCGATGTCAAACTGGGAAATAAGACATTGGTGTCCGCCGGTGGGTGCCCTGAAGGTCCAACCCAGACCAGCTCATGGAAAGCCAATTTACCACTTCGATGAGCATTTCTTCAGATGTTTAAAACGGGGGGGGGTGTTTATGATCTCCTGGTAGCTGACTGTAGCTAAAATCTTTTATTGGCTGTTCTAAGTGTAGAGGAGGACCAGCGTGTGCAGTTTTAGCCAAAGTTTACTAAAGTCCAGACCTCATCACCTTAGATCCAGGACCAGGACCATCTGGTGAACCAGCAGGTTTTCCTTCTCGCTCCGGATCAGCATTTTGGATAAAACGCTGACTCACCAAAAAAAATAAGATGTTTCTGCTGAAACATATTTTTCAAACCATCTTTATACTTCAATATTGTTTATTTTCATGTAATATTTAGTTAAGGTTTTTTTTGTGCCGTGTCCTATTTAGATTGAATTCCATTTTATTCTCGGTGGCATTATTCAGTATGCTCACGACATGAAAAACATTTGGAGTCACCATAACAGTTTCTTTGTGAGTGACAGAAGGAAATTATGTGAGCTGCTGTCTCACAACGCAATCCCTCCATCTCTGAAAGAAATTGTTCTGTCACAACACCGACCGGCGGAGGCAGAAGGTGTTTTTGGGTTGGCGGAGATGGGAGAGCTGGCGCTATGGTCTAATTGATCTCTGAGGAGATGGATCCCTGAAAATATTCATCTTTTTCAAGGATACTTCCACGAGGTACTTGGAGTTATGGCAGATATCAAACTTCCAACAGGCCCGAGCCAGAACATGGTGTCGGACTGCCAGAGCAATTTCAGCTTTTACGACTGTACTATCTTTTATTCTGCCCGCTCTTTGAATAATAAAAAAAAAAAGACATTGTGAGGGACCTGAGACTAAACATTTAACCTGCCCTAATCAGCATTAAGCAAAGAAACCGTTGGAAGCCAGAGGACGTTCGTGTTTTACGAGAAACAGAGAAAAGCTGTGGATTTATTTGGACCAGCAGCGAGTCGTTAACTGATTCCTTCAGCGTGGAGCTGAAAAAGAGCCAATAAGTGTTCATGACCTAAATCTGACCTGATCAGAAACTGTCAAGACTCAAAGATTTCATTTTCCAAAATGGTCATAACACTCCAAAATCAGGTTTGTGGGCGGGTTAGGGTCAGCTTGTGACGGTGAAGCTTGTTCTTTCTTTGGATCCTGACAGCATCATTTAAAAACTTCATTCCTTCCAGATTGGATGATAAAGCAACGTTCTTCTCATTAATCAGCAAAATTGGCTCAGCTTGCAGATCTAACTTTAATCCTGAGTGTAGTTGATCTGCTCCAACACGTCTGGATCATGAGGAGGAAGTCCATCTCAGCACTCAACCTGAACACTTCAGCGAAAAACTTTATTCTTATTTGCTTTCGATTGCTACTTTTTGTTTAAATAAAATAAAATAAATAAAAGCAACACAATAAATTCATTTCAGAGAAATATCTGTTAGTTTGTTCTGTCGATACAATTACAATCCACATCAGAGCCTCTGAAGACCGAACGGCATCTGAACAAAAGAGAAATCAATTCCCGAAGTCGTATTGTTTGTTCTTGGCTGTTTTCATTCACTTCTTTCTCTTTTTATCATCCATTTGTCTGCTAAGATGTGTTTTTTGTTGTGTTTTTATTTTTTATGGCTTTGCTAAGTCAGCACAAATCAGCCTGAACGACACAAAGCGGAGCAGAAGTGAACTTCGGAAACGAGCTGCTGAGGGATTTGAGTCCGGCTGCAGCATCAGCAGTCGTAACGGAACATCGTCCTGCGTCTTCGCTTTGCCACTTTGAAGACGATTTATTTCTCCGAGATCTGTCCGAGTCAAGTGGGACTCGATACACAGCAGCCTCGTCATCAAACATTTCCTCTATCAAAAGTTGGACGGTAAATCCGCTCTCTTCTTTATGCTTCCGGAAAGGCTGAGTCAGCAGAGCTCCACAAAGAGAGTTCAATGGATAATAACTGCAGGTACTTCAAGAAAATCCCACAATATCGTAAATTCCCCATTTTTCTTTCCCAGTCGAAAATAACGGCAATAATAAAAGTACAAGACAGAACGGATGAGGCGACACTAATTCTGTCACATCACTCATCACTGAATGTTTTATTTAATAAATCTTTAGAGAAGAGACTAATTTTCCCCCAACATTAATCATTTCTACCCTTTTTTCAGTCCAGTGAAGTGAAATAAAACACATTAAAGTTTCCTGCATTATTTTCCATGTTTGAATAATGAATCAGCACAAACAGGGAACAGGAAGTGTGTGTTTCTATCTGGTTTTCCTTTCTTGCTGTATTCTGCCTCCATTTGAACAGTTTTGCTGCCGGTGTCAAGTCGTAAGACGTCTCATTTAAAGGAGAAACTTGTTCATCCTGTAACACTGAACATTTTCCACATCCGCACACCGCCGCCAGCCTCCGGTGTTTCCTGCCCCTGGGAGCTGCTGTCACCGCCGTCACTAACACATTTCCCGCCTGCTTCTGGAGCTCGCTAATTGTGAGCGGGATAAATTGCTCCCCGGAGAAGCCAATTTGGTGACTGACCATTCATGTCCTTAAAAAAGGGAGCTGAAAACGCTCCGACATGGAGGCGTGTAATGAAGCAACAACAACAGGACCCGTTGAGGGGCCAGAGGGCACGACGGCGGATAATGGATTCATGTGACGTCCTCGTGGTCGGTCAGTAACTGACAGAAATGTGAAATGTGCTGATCAGACCTTTTTGATTCTAATCAAATGAGGCTTCTTAGTATGAAGCGTGGAGTTAAATCACATCTCTGGATCATCGACTTGCTCAGTCATATTGTAGCCACGCCCCCTAATCCAGGGTGTCGAGGTCGCCATGTCATCCTGCTCTATTTGGCGAGTCACCTGTTTCCGGACTTGAACAGACTTTTACTTTGATAGGGACCGACAACTTAAAGGAGTCACGTTTCTCCTTTTCAGCCTCGTCGTTCTTCTGCCCACGAACTCAGAAGGAGGAGGGCGCCGAAACATCAAGAGACGAGGCTGACAAACAGACGGGTGAACAAAAGCAGCTGCTTACTTATTAAAGCGCCTCCATGTTTGTCTTCTCTGTCCTCGTCCTCTTTGAGTGACACTCTCTCCTCTACACGTCTTTAGCTACGAAGAGTGTCCACTGGATGTAACGTCAGCGATGAACAAACTAATTTTCAACAAACAACGACCAGCCATGAACGCCTGAGAGTGGGCTCTCTCTCTCATTAAACCTTTTCCTGATGCGTTTATGGTCTCAGTCTGTAGTTTGGAGTCTTTTCTTAAATTGAGAGGAAAATAGACCAGGAAGCAGGGGAGGGGTTAGGGGGCGGAGCTACTGTGTAACTGACAGACTACATCACCCAATCAGCAGAGAGCCACCTTCTCCTCCAAGTTTAGTTTCCAAGAACAAACCAAGACGGTAACCGTCATGGCAGGTCGGTGTTTTTTTATTAAATGTCCTATTTTCATTGGATCAGTCAGAAACCTCTCAGCCAATCAGAGAAGAGGCTCAGAGCTTTTTCTGCTGAGTAATACGGTCAAACATGTAGCTGGAACGAACTACCAAAGCTGTGGAATGGAATTTGATTTATTGTGCGTCGCCCTGGATGTCGCTGAGACAGACGGGGGACAGATGGACGGACGCTGAGACAAAACAGACGGGGGAAATAAATTCAGAGGGAATTGAGATGTAAATGTGAAATTAAAGAGATGAAACAGAATGAGCGAGACGGAAGACGAATGTTTGTCTTCTGACAGGTTCAACGCAGAGACTCTGTGCTCAGGCTGGCTTCCGTACCGCTGGCTTTGATTCCAGGTGTTAGCTTTGACTGCCGGCCCGTTCGGACACAACCAGTTGATTTTAAGACGTAAACGACAGGCAGGGCTCGGCGAGACAAACCAAATCAAATCACATCCTGGTGACTCAGCTGGTGTGAAATCTCAGGGTTCATTCATTCAAAAAGATACAAGATCAGAACGCGAGCCAACCATCGATTGTTTTGTCATTGTGGACAACGTGATTGGAAAAACAATCAAGTATCAGACATTTTCTTGGAGGGATGAATTCAAATCTGAAGCTTCCAAAAGAACACAATCGTTATTTTCAATTCGGTCGTGTTTTGACAAGTTGGACAAAGTTTGTATGAAGTTGTTGGTGTGTAACTTTAATGATTACTTTCACACCACAAGCCAACATAAGCATTGATTTCTTGCTGCTGCCCTTTTTTCATTTTCTCCTGCAGGGATCTTTATGAGTGTCTTACGCCTTGTCACAGACATTTGGCACGTGCTGTAAACAGGAGGTACTGCGAAGCAGTTTGATGCTGAGTGTGTTCAGCCTCCGGGCTGGTTCGGATACCAAAGGTGAACGAAGTAAATGTACGTGAGGCCTTTTAAACGCTCAGACGTCCCTTTAACCACGTAGACCTGCCGCCCCACCCCTTCAGTCTCACCGTCTCCAACCAGCTGCAGCAGAGCCAGGTCCAGCGGCCGTTTCCAGCGGGAGTTCTTGTGCAGGGCGATGCCGTAGCCCGTGGTGGCGAACACCTTCCCAGAGCCAATGGTCATCACCTGGTGCAACAAAATGCAAAACGTGTTCACACAACAAACGCACAACAGGAGAGAGATTAATAAAGATCCACATCAGCGGCGGCTGCTGGGAGCTCAGGCCACATTACAAATGATCACTGGGCTGCAGTTTCACTCTCGCTGTGGGAGCTCCATCAAATCCAAACTTATAAATAAATCAGCACAGCTGCTGCCCCCCCCCCCCCCCCCAAAAGGACAATTTTAAGCAGCTATAGCACATGAGGGACCAGTCTAAATGCATCGGATGTGTTTGATTTATCGATGCAGATGCTGCTCATTTTGTTGCTTCTGTTGTTGTTCCTCCTGCAAGAAGATGCTGATTTTGCAGCTGGAGGGCACGAGGACTTTGTCAGCTCTGTACGAGCCTGTCGCTGCACGAGAGCTGCAGAGTGACGGAAAATCTATTTCTTACCTTGCAGCCCTCGTCCTTTCTGGCCATATAGTTCAGCACTGCAGCGTCATAAATGAAGGCATCCAGTTTCCTGCAGGAGAGGAACGAAGAGAGAGGGGAGGGGGGGATTACAGCACAGAAATGGAAATCGCTAAACATCAACAGAGGAAAGCACAACTGGTGAAAAAAAATGACAGCGTGATGGATAAACTGAGACAGCGACCATGTGAAAAGAAAACACAACCTGGAGGCCAGGCCGCTTCCTTCTCAAACTGCATTTTACACCCAAGTTCAACAATCACGCAGGGAGATATCCATCATGGCAGAGCAGAGATGTCCTGACAGGGCAGAATACAAAGCAGCACATCTCGCATTGATCTGAAATGAACGGCGTCGTGAAGTCAGTACAGAGTGAAGAATGAAGGCGAAGCTGCTTCTGAACGTTTATTTCTTAAACATGAAGAGCTGAAGCAAAGCTTCCTTTTCCTCCACTATCATTTCATCGCTTCATCTTCCCGCCATTTAAAGAAGATGAGTCCGAGTCGGCCTGCACTGGAGTGGATTCGACGTACACGTGTGCATAAAGATGGAGGGACATCGCTATAACCGCCCCTTTTTTTCAAAATAAAACAATGAATTAATTAAGCTGAAAAATAAGAGCTGAAACTGGAATGAGAAAACGCTCGGGAGAAGAAGAAAAGGCAGGTTGAGTGAAATGGATTGAAAGTCGGAGCTCGGTTCAGGTTGATGATGAGCGTGATGGATTTTTAACTACACCTGCTCTTCCACTTCACACTCATTTAAATTCACTCTGAGGGAGCGTCGCTCCAAAACCCTTCCTGGAAAGAAGGAGGAGGGGTGAAGATGAAGAAGAGGTGAGGAGGAGGGCGACGGGAAGGGGAGAGAAGAGAGAGTTGTGGCTGAAGATAATGATTGCAGCGAAGGGAAGGAAGTGCAAAGAAGAAGCGAAAGGAGTTAATGAAGGTGGAATGAAAAAAGCACGAGGGAGAGAAGGAAGGAGTTAGGAGGTGAGAGCGACAGAGATGGAGAAGGGAGCACTTGTCCTCAACGGCGTGAACTAACGTTTCCCCCATAAATAACGCCGCCGCGACAGGCGGAGTGAATATTAATGAAGCAGAGAAAAACGGCAGGAGATGAACGAGAGAGAGAGAGAGAGAGAGAGAGGTAGAAAAGTGTGAGCTACGTCAGACCTGTGTGTGCTTTTAAACATATCGACATCAGCTAACATCGACTGCTTCTCCTCTCAGCCCTCGCTCTCCCAACAGGAAGGGCAGGTGTATCTTCTACAGTGACTTCTTTGTGTACTTAGTGGCCCCCACAGGCAGATAATCACCCCCCCCACTCTATAAAAGGAGAATGGCAGGCAGTGGGATGTTCCCGCTGCACTGCGGTTTGCTCCGAGCATGTATTATTTAAAACTGATGAGGCTGCACAGGTTACAGCAGCAGATCCAGTAATTGAAACGAGGTGTGGACAGCAGACAACGTAGCCTCCAGTTAAATATAAAAGATATATGAAAGCAGGCCGTCGCACTATGAGACCTTGTTCAGCCGCAGAGCGACTGACAGCTGAGGTGGGTCTGTTTTAACGAGGCTTTGAGCTTTCATCGCCGTCTGATTTTTTGCTCCTTGTTGACCCCCACCTCGGACCGACTTCAGCCTGATGAGCCGTTTCCCATTTTTGCAAACATTTATACGCCTCTGCTGAACCGCCACAGTTTGTCCATCTGAAAGTCTAATCCTGGATCCTCCAGGAGAAGAAGGCCTTTCAATTAGGACTCACTGGCTGCAGTTTTTTTTTGGCACATTCGGACACAAACACAGTTTTCAAGCAGGACACGACTTAAGTGACACGAAATAAGTGGAGAACAGAAGCTGAGAGTTTAAAATACAGAAAATTTGGATTGAATTGTCGAGCTCTTCTGCCTTTCTCAGAGCGAACTTTCCTGACGTGGTTAAATGAGTTACGTGGACGTTTTCCAGATTATTCACTGCTGACGTTCCCTTCCTGTCCTTACCCGGTCTTCAGGTTGTCGATGGCCTCCTCCACCCCTTTCTGGTTGTTGCGGATCATATACTGGTGCATGTTGGGGTAGTTGGAGCGGATGTTCTCCTCCGTGCTGCCGTTCGGCACCGTGCCAAAGCGCAGCGGCGGGTACTGCTCCGTCGGCTGCTGGAACTGCACGACAAGTGGGTGGAGATTAAAGAGATGGAAGTGGTGGAGGAGGGTGAAGTGAGGGAACCCTGCTGGAGGATGAAGCTACAAAGTGCTCACTTTCAAAGCCGGGGCTTGTTTTTTTTTTTTTTTTCTTAAGGAGCTGAGGGGTGAGAGTGATAAAACGGATCAGGTTCAAAGTGTCAAAGAAGCAGGATACAGTTTTGTGGGTTCTGCTGAAGCTGCACTGAGAAATAACAGCACGGAGAGACAGTATTTCACTTTTCTTTTTGTTAACTCAACCTTTCTGAAAGTCGCCCACCGGTTTGAAGCTACCTCTGCGGGATGAGCTCATTTTTGACTGTTAAACTTTCATCTTATGCAAACGTGCAGCTGTCAGTGAACACACCAATCAATCTCTCGGGCCCGTACCTTCTTGTCCGACAGCCCTGACACCGTGTCGATGTACTCCTCCTGGATCATGAAGGCGGCCAGGTTGGCGGTGTAGGAGGCCAGGAAGATGACAGCGAAGAAGGCCCACACCAGCACCTGACGGACGAGAGACCAGCCTGAGTCTTTACATATTTTCACTTCCCGCCTTTTCATATTTTACACCAGCTCCTAAAAAGAGCACGCATCTCACCTCAGAGTCTGTCCGTGTCGTGGTTGAACCCAAATTTGCGATGATGATAAAGTGCCATGACGTTACATCGTTCAAACAATACAACACACTTTTGGATCTCTGATATAAAAAGTCTTTAAATGATCCAGATTTTCTGTGGCGTGTTGGAGTCTTCGGTGTTTTTTGAAGGACATATTTAATCAGCTCAGGTTCTGAATAAAAAGTTACTTTATAAGACAAGCTAGGTTGACCCAAATTCCCAAAGCACAAATAAAAGATCTTTTTGGAGGTGTCTTAAGGACTTGGCTGCTCAGAAGTGTTGCTTTTATTGCTGCGGGATGCTGCGCTATTGACATCCAGCCAGGCAGCAAGTGAGAGATTAGTCTCAGCTCCAAATTTGCACATGAAGTCTGTAATAAATAGGGACCATTTGCTTCCACAGCACTGTGTGAATGCCAGGCCTTTATTTACATAATTTTCTTAATGAATAACCCTGAAATGTACAAGTTTGGGAGAAATAATTGAAAAAACTCAAGTGCGCTTCAGCAGAAGACCTGACAGATCCTGGCTGATGACCCTGAACAGGCTGAAGCAAGTATGAAGAAATTCATAGAAGGAGTTCAGCGTTATCTTTTGTTCCTTGTGATCGGCTCTGATTGTGTGATATGATGTTTCAGCAGCGGATCAGATTTATTGATGTAAATGATGCTTAAAGACACAGACACCTCTTTGGGGTATAATTTAAGAAAAAGAAAGCGTTTAGTCTCATCGTGCCTGCCGGCTGATTTACAGTTAACGTACGATTTAATCAGAAAAACGTAATCAGCTTCCCTTCTCCCCTCTGACACCTTTTGGAAAAAGCTTTTTGTTCAGCTAATGTGCTCCTGAGATGATTGGGGGTTGTTGTGAGAAGAAATCTGGCAGACAGGCAGAGTAAAAAAAAAAGAAATAAAGACGCCTCGCCTCCCTGTGGCTCTTTACTCCGCAGCTTTCCACTGATTTTTCTTTTTAATGTCATGACAACAGGTACTAAAAAGACCACCGCGGCGAAGCAAGTGACTGAACGCTCTTGAACTGATTGCACAGGTTTAAAAAGCTTCTAAGTTTGGTTTGTTTTTTTTTTTTTGTTTGTTTTTTTTTATACAAATCAGGGATGTTTGGGTGTGTGTGAGGAAAAGAGTCACCAGAAAATGTGATGATGTTGTAAAGCGTTCTTTTACATTCTCAGCTTTAATACCCAATCATGAATCACATTCTGATGGACTGCAGGTATCCAGCTCCATGATCAGACCCTGATGACTCGTTTAACTCACCGAAAAGGGGAAATTTTATCCATCATTTTCTGTTGTCTGGATTCTAGAGACATGCTCATTCAGCCCAGGTTTATATTTTCACTGGATTCAGTGTCAAATACGTCACTGTAAAAGGCTGAAATCTGCAGATTGTTGCAGATTTATAGCAGAATAATTGATTATTTCATCTGGAGTCACTTTTCATATTCACCATGATCTTGCTGGTGGTTCCTCTGGGATTCTCCACAGGCACAGAGTTGTTGAAGACCAGAGCCCACAACAGCCAGACCGACTTTCCAATGGTGAACTTGGAGCCACCTGACTCTGAAAGAGAGAGAGATTCAGGTCAGCAGCACTGAAGAGTCCACTTTCTGTTTGTGATGTGAGGAAACAGTGACTCCTCCTGAATCTGTTCTACCAAGACCAGTCTGCTTTTCAAATTGGGAAAGTCTATCTCCCCGTTGGGAAGCAGGAAACTGCTTTAGATTAGCTGTAGCTTTATTAGCTTTATATATTCGTTGTGGTGATGGTGGCGACCAACTGCCCCACGGTGATCTGAGGGCCGTCTGATGGTTACGGTTCAGACCATCAAAGATTAAAGCTGAGCTGAATGTGTTGATCCTTTTTAACGAAGATGAAATGAGGGGTTACTTTCTGCTCTGCTGAGAGGAGATCGATGGGATTGGTGGCGGTGTTAACTTTTCTGCAATGGAAGGGGAAAAGAAGTGCATGTGAAAGAAATAAGAAAAGAGGCTGTTTCAAAGGTTACTCCATCTTTGAAAGCTGAAGGAGATGAAAAGAAGAGTGAGCTGACGGGATGTTGGGAAAAGCAGCAGATTTGGGAGCTGTGTTCACAGACCAGCCGAAACATTGTGACCTGCCAACAACCCGACCCATCGAGGACAAACGTGGATAAAAGACATGATTAAAAAAGGAGAGTCGGGACAGAAGGAGCTACAGAAACACCAACTTGTCACTCCAGATCAGTATAATTTCACTTAACGACGTCTTTTAATGGCTCTTTAAAATGAATTCAGCTGCAGAATGAGGAGCAGCCAGTAAACATTTGGAATAAGTGCTGGAGAAATGTCAAAATGAGCCGGCAGTGTCCGGGCCTGTCTCATTAGATATAAATAAAGCCGAGCGGAGGGGGTGGCGGCTGATTGTTTTGACTCATGAGCAGTCGACAAAAGTGGGACGCTTTGCATAGTTTGAGCCCACTTCAAATCAGCCCCCTTCTCCTCCTCCCAGCGCCCTCGCTTACACAACTGACTGCGTGACAAGTCGGGAACAATGCTGTGAAATGAGCAGCGGCGGCAGGCTGATTGGCGTGCCGACTCTCGTCTCTTACTCTTGGCGCTTTGCAGGCTGCGGTTGTATCCCACGGGGCTGAAGAACTCAAAGATGAAGACGGTGACAGCCACCACCGACAGGCACATCACAAACATCATCACCCACACCGCCGGGCTGTAAGGCTCTGCAACAAACACGCAAACATATCACATCAAGTCCCACAAGTTTGGAAATTACATTTTTATCGATCAGTTGGCCAACTTAGATTTGAGATTGTTTTGACTCTGTTTTTGGTCTCTACCACCACCTGAGCAAATACTCCAAAATCCAAAAATCCAAAGTAAGGTGACTCCAATAGCAGCAACAATAACTTCAAATAAAAGCTCATGCAGTAATAAGTCATTAATAGGAAGAAGTAAAAAATAAAATAAGAAGGACGTGGAAGAAGAATGTCTGTGCGTTGTGTTGTTCAGGTGTGTGTGTGTGTGTTGGCATGCTGCTGGCTCCAGCTGATGCGACAGGTGCTGCTTAGTGAAGTACAAAAACAAAAGATCCCAGAAGTGTCGCAGCAGCCTGAATAATGCAGGATAAACGCTCCGCTGTGCTAACTGAGGGTTGACAAAGCTCAGAAACCTTCTTCACACGTTCTCTGTAGATTCTGACGCCGATACGTCCTCATAGATTATTTCCACTCGTGCTCCGGCCATGATTGACTCCTAATTAGTTTCACCTGTGTTGGTTCCTGTGTATTTAAACCCCGCCCCATTCCCCGTGTTACCTCCCGTGTGCTCGGCTCTCTCACGTTCCCAGTCGTTTGCTCCCAGTGTATGACCGGACTGTTTTTGGATGTTTGATTCTCCTGCCGACTCTTTGCCTGTTTTGTCTGCCTGGTCCTGCCAGCCTGTTTGTGTTTGACCCCGGCCTCCATTTGGATTAAAAGCTCTTGCCCTACTGGACTCACTACCTCTGCCTCGCTTCCCCATCAGCTCTGACAGTAAACCTGTTTGCCTTTGTTTCACCGTCATGTTTCCACATGTTGACATGAAGTCACAGCAAACCAAAATAAACAGCAGCTGATGTAGCTGGGAGCGAGCAGCAGCTGCCAAACCGTCGACAGGATGAGAAGCCTCTTATGGATTATGTTTGGATTGAAAATGAGCAGCCTGATCTGGGGAAATACGCCGTCCTGCTAAAGAAGCGCGTCCTGGTCTGGTCTGAAGCCAGCAGCTTGCTGAGATTGACGGCAGCTGTGATGCAGATGAAACTTCTCTGTCACCTTCGTCTCTGCAGACTCCAACTCGGGCTCTCGTGGCGCACTGACTGAGGAAAGGCCAGCGATGCCCCCTCAGAGAGATGGAGCAGGTGGGGATTGAACCGACGGCTGAGCTGATGGAGGTTTATTTCCAGGTTTGACGTCTGATGGCTTTTAATTTATTGCTTCTGTGCCGACAACCTTTACTTTTCTTGAGTCTGACTCTTATTAGTGTGACAAAAAATTATATGAAAACACATTTGAGCACTTTACCCTGCAGTTATTTTAAGACAATATTCAATTTTGATAAAGAATCCAAAAGGATGTCAAGATAAAAGCATCCTGGAAATATGAATTGGGAATGAATGTACTAATCTAATTTGCATATTGTGACATCGCAGGGTGGCGGCCATATTTAATTACTTAACTTTCAGTAGCTTTCTTTCTCTGTAATTTGCTCTCCTATTGCGCAGTATGAGCACTTCCTCGTCAGCTCCAGACAGCGTGTTAAAAATTAGATTTCCTCGTACACTTCGAAACGGTGTCCGCCAGCTGTGGGTGGAAAGAGGTAACGAGATTTGGCGGTCAATCCGGAGCTACTCTCCGTTTCTTCCAGTTTTGTCGTTTGTGACAACAGTTCGACTTAAAGTTTTCAAATGGCTGAAGTGTTTTTTTTAAGGGTTAGGGTTAGCTGCAGCTCCTCTGCAGACCACCATAGTCCAGCTCCGACGGAGGAGACCAAAAGGTGTTCTGTCAGATACAACACGACATACTGCAGTACGAGGAAAGAACAAACGCCAAACAGCTGCATCAGTTTGTCAGGATGGATGTTTGTGTGAAATGAATCTGCTTTGTTACACCTCGGAAGTTGGCTGGAGACTCGACAGCTTTAATGAACTTCATCTGCTTTTTTAATTTGTGTTTCTTCGTTCGTCGCAGCTCGAGGGAAGCCATTTAAAAGTCATCCACAATATTGGATGCTGTTTGTTTTCTGTGTGTGTTTTTTGTTTTTTTTTTTTTAATCTAAAGAGCGCCTCAGTTTGGCGAACAGCAGAAAAGATCGCCCACAGATTCAAACAAAAGAAGCATCAGCTCATCTCACACCTGATCCAGGACGGAGAGAGAACAGGCCCGTTCTGAAAAGACGTTTGCAGACGATCTTCTTTTGTTTTTTAAAATGCGGCACAGCTCTGGATTTATCGACGTGTGTGTCTATTCATTTTGGATTTCCCTGACAGGTGGAGTCTGTCTCTGCGGTTCAATCAAATCAGGCTTGGCAGCGAATCGTGTATTTATTTACACTTCTTCTGCCAGCAGTGAAAGCTGTGTCTGATTTATTTTCTGGGGACGGAGGGACGCTGTCAGTCTTTTCTTCAGGTTATTGTTTCACTTTATATTCATGCAGTTTCTCAGTGAGTCCGCCTTTAGTTTCTTTTCATACTCGTATTTAAAAGGTCCATGTTGGGTCAACCTGCCATGACGTCACATGTTCACTTTTCCCATAGACTCCAGTCACCGCCCAGTCCGCCTGGACCCCCCCATCCAGTCTGATTGGCTCTCCTCACGTATCAACACTTCAGATAAAACACACGAAGAGTCAAATCTGGGACCTTTAATGATCCAAAACTGGGAGCTGCCAGCTGCAGCCACAGTGAGCGGGGGGGGGGGCATTAAAGGTCGGGGTTAATGAGCTTTGTGAGTCCTTCCTCGAGGGTGTTTTAGCAGCACTTCTTCACCACAGTGACAGCGTTACTTATTCATGCCACCCACAGGCCCGAGGACGCACACAGGTGACCGTGAGAACACAACCGTCACGTTCTGGGTCACTGCTGCTGTACAACGTCTGGTGGGAGTCAGCTGATCTGCGGTGCCTCTGGTACATTAACATAACAATGTGATTATGGGCTGCTCTCCAGTTCAGACGTTTACACGGACAGCATTTCTAATCTGGTCCCCATAAGGCACACATGACAGGCAGAATGCCCCCCCCCCCCGTTATTATGTAAATATTATGCACATACTTTATATTATGTCATTTAATGTAATTTACGTCATTTAACCTGGAAGACAGCCGCATTAGAAATCCAGCACAGTGTTTTGTGCTCATTAAAACATTTTTGCCAGAACCTTCCATTGATTATCTTTTCTGAATGCTGCTTCAGCATAAATAATGGGCAGAGAATGAACGCTCCTCTGGTGGAGAAGTGGATCAGATAAACATCGACAGTCCGCGTTCCCTCTTTGTGTCTCCCTGACTGTTTTGTTGCTGAGTTATGAAGGACAACAATAAAAAAAATACACATCGTGGATTCTCCTCTTTTCAGAGGGACCTTTAAATGTCCAGGGTGGACAGAAGGAATTATCTTCTGGATCAACTCTTGACTGGTTTCATTTCAGGTGAACGCACGAAAATTAGCTTTTTAAAAACAAAAGCAATATTCAGTCCAAGGTTTGGGAATAAACTACAAATCATCTCTGCTGCCTTCAGTCAAATCAGCCGGTTTTCACCTGCAGTCGCTCTTTGCGTGAAATGTCAGAGCCGCAGCTTGTGAGCAGGAAAGGCAGGAGACTGCCGGAGGCCGCAGGCTGCTGAGGGAGCCGGTAAATGCAGATTCCCCTGACACGACCAACAGAGGAGCCAGATATCTGATTGAAGGGGCCCCCCTCTGGCAAATTCATACCCAAAGCATCAGGCTCGCGAGAAGAAAATAAAATCTCTCCTAACGAGCGAACAAACTGCGTCCCCGAACGAGGAGCTGAAGGACCGAGAGTCCAGAAAAGACAGAATGTTGTCAGAATCTAAAATCTCCACAGCTGACAGAAGAAAAGTGCGTGACTGAGATTTATTCTGATGAGAAGAGGGAATTATGAGCCATCAGGGTTCAGTCTGTCACGCTGTCTGAATGTTATTTATGCTAACTGATGATATAAAATGGGATTAATTCTTTTTTTAATTTCCTTTATTTGCATTTAAATGTGAAAATAAGACCGAAACTAGAATCACAGCAAGTCGAGTTAATTGCATCAAACTGATTGATTGCGTTTTTTTTATTTTATCACATTGATGTGAAACATTAAAGAGCATCACCTCAATGTAAAGCGATATTTAATAAAGGAAAAGCACGGCTGCACGAATATGAGTTTTCTTCCTGTAAATATGAATGAAGATTTTTGATGTGTTGTTTTTATTGTCTGTTCCTCTAAAAGTGAAATCGAAGATCCCAACAAACTCCGCCTCCTTCACGTCCTGACCTTCGACCTTCCCCTCCTGTGTGTCCCCTCACTCTTTCAGTGGCAATCCAACACACAAATGTAGTGTTCACGCCGACACACAGCTACAGTATGGCGTCGCAGCCGGCCCCGTGGCCCAGCGCTCTTAAGAGGCCGGCTTCTCCGTCCAACCGTGGCGTGTTAGAGATCGTCTCCTAAATCTCCTCTGACAGATGGACAGATGTACTGCTGCCGCTGTGTAAGTATGAAATAGATCCCTTCAGGAGGGAGAGATGAGGGGGAACACCGGGCGGGCCCTCAGCTGGACGAAACATAAATGTTATCCTAAAAAAGGAGAGAAGTGTTTCTGAGAGCAGCTTCATTTTCTGTGTGATACTGGAACATTAAAGGTCCAGGTCAGGTTTTTGTATGCCTTCATTTAAAAAGCAAACAAACAAACTAACTGAGTTTTTCTAAATTCTAAATAACTTCCCGTCTGCACTAACAGCCTGACCAGCTGTTCATGCCAACAATAATAAAACTTCTCAAAGCTGCAGAGTTGTTAGCAGAAAGTTGAACTAAAATCAGTTCCCTTTGAGGATTATTATTTACTTTCATCTAGATCAGCCCTAA